>NC_065590.1:104486274-104561274 GCF_024542745.1 Macaca thibetana thibetana
CCCTCTCTCTCTGGGTCTCTCTCCCTGACTTTTCCTCTCTCTGACTCTCTCTCTACTTCTTTTCTCGTTGAAATAAATTTTTTCAACAAACCAAGCTTTCCTCATATGTTTTCCTAGATTTTCTCGATGGCTGGTTTCTCTCTGGATACCATTACTTGCTTAAGGCTGAGACGCAAGCCTGTGGCTGAACCCTGATAATGATAACATTG
This sequence comes from Macaca thibetana thibetana, assembly GCF_024542745.1. Lineage (NCBI taxonomy): Eukaryota > Metazoa > Chordata > Mammalia > Primates > Cercopithecidae > Macaca > Macaca thibetana. Next base: position 104,486,484 of record NC_065590.1, read on the forward strand.
ACCCACTTGAGACATGACAGCTGTGGAGGTCCGCTCTGGTGTTGCCGGCCTCTGAAGGCTGCCTGTCCCTTTCAAGGACCATGGAGTGCAGGGACTGCAGCCAAACCAGCCAAACGAGCCTTGCCATGAACCTGGGGGCAGGCCGCACGCCGGAGCTCCCGAGGAAGCTGAGAGCAGGAGCGTTACCTGCATTTCTGGGGGCAAACGCAGCTCCGACCCCACCTGCCGCTCGCACCTGGGCCCCAGCGTGTTTCTGTGCCACAGAAACAGTGAACAGGACACCAGCTCAGCCAAAGCCGGTCTCACCGCACATCAAGGCTGAAGAGAGGCGGCTTTTGCGATCATGTCTCAGCACAGACAAACAAGACCACATTCAGAGCCCAGAAGTGCCAAATGCCCCCGTTCCCGGGCAATATGAGTGACTGATGTTCTCCTACAAAGAAATCTTTAACCTCACCCATTAGTCATGCCTCCTGGTTAAGATGGCCATCCCTCCATGTCCTCTATTTCCTGACAGCAGCCTGGGCTGAGAGCCTCTGACCCCCACCCACAGCGGCCTGACAGCAGCTTTTCTCAAAGCTCCTCCACTGCCCAGATTCTGAACAGCGTTGCACCCAGGACTGTGGGAAATGGAGGGCAGGCTCTGCTGTTGGAATAACTTAGCCCCAGAGGACAGCCGAGGGTGAGACAGTCTCACCTGCAACAGCAGCCCTGCCGAGAAATCCCGGTCACTGGGAACTCCCAAAGGACTCAGGTATGCGACCAGACGTTGAACCTTGTGACCATGAAGAGCGACTGTCCTTGTCCCCAGCAGTCTGGACAGAGCTCTCCTCCCCTCTGAGATGAGATCTTCAGGTGGCCCCTGGCTCTCTCCTGACCAACCTCCATGGCCGTCTGCCTCCAGAGAGGAGTGTGCAAGAGAAGAGGTCTCGTGTGTGTGCAGGGCTGCACACTCTCAACAGCACAAGGCACCCCTCGGCCAGCCAGGCTGTGGGACCCTGAGAGAGACGGGTAGGGCTGCCTCCGTGTCCACTGGAGGGACGGTGAGAGCAGGTGTGTGGTCAGGGGCTGTTGAGGCTGCTGCAGGGTGGGGGGCCCAGCTCTGCAAGGGGAGCCGTGAGGGGAAGCTTCCCCAGGGAGCAGGGGTTTGAGCTGAGCCTTCAAGGACATGTTTTCCAGGCAGAGAGAAGCAAATAACCACACCTATGAAATAGGGGGTGTGCTTGAGAAACAAAGCTTGGGTAGAGCCGGGACGTGCATTGTGCTCCCGGGTGGTGTGGGAAGGGCTTCCACTCTTCCAGTTCCTACCCCACATCCCTCCTGCCTCTGCTTCTGCTCTCGCTTCTCCTCCCCGGCCACTGACCCTCCTGCCTCTGCCACTCTAAGGGCCCTAGTGATTGCTTCGGGCCACCTGGCTGATCCACAACCATCTCCCGTCTCAAGACTGTAGCATAAGCATGTCTGCAAAGGCCCCTTTGTCACAAGACGTGACATATTTGCGGTTTCCAGGGATTAGGAGCTGGGTGTCATTGAGGGTCATTACTCTGCCTCCAGGGCTGTGTGTGAAGCAACTCTGACGACAAACACGGAATGCACAGAGCAACGCACCTGCTTATTCACCAACACTGTGAACACAGTGCCAACCACCTTTTTCTTTGCCAAATTGTCACTGAATTTACACTAACAGGGAAGAACGAAGTAGGTTACGCACTGATGACACAGCACACCAAGCCAAGACATTGGCCAACCTCGTGTCTGCAAGAATTAGAGCGAGAGAAGGACCCACGGTGCCACCATTGGGGCAGAGCCTTTGCCCTTCCCCCAGTGACATCTCGCTCCATTTACAGTGCTGTGTATTGCCCACATGGCAGACAGGCACTGAGGCGCAGCGTCTGCATTGTGACACACCGTGTACCTCAGGAACGTCAGTGACGAGTTCAAGGTCACCAAGCCCAGCAAGAGACTGAAAGTGAGGCTCCCTGCTTCCCAGGGGGGCCACAGTCATCAAAGCCCCATGCATTTTGGGCTCAAAAATTTTTTTTGAAGGAGTTTTGCTCTTGTTGCCTAGGCTAGAGTGCAACAGTGCAATCTCAGCTCACTGCAACCTCCCTGCAACCTCCGCTTCCCAGGTTCAAGTGATTCTCCTGCCTCAGCTTCCTGAGTAGCTGGGATTACAGGCGCCCGCCACTACCCCTGGCTAATTTTTGGTATTTTTAGTAAAGACGGCATTTCACCATGTGGGCCAGGCTGCTCTTAAATTTTTAAGTGACCTTCCCCTGACGTGACATGTAATAGTGGAAAGAATACGGCTCTGGGCTGGTAGAACGCTCTGTGTTTTGATCCCATGCCTGCCCTGCTGGCGGTGGTCATTTGGGAGGATTAAATGGGACAGTGCCTGCAGAGCCACAGCCATGATGCCCCTTGCTTCTTGAGCAGAGCTGAACAGATGCCAGCTCCTTCCCTCCGGCAGACCTGCGCTCTTCAGAGCTCGCCTCTGGCAGCTTCTGTGGGAGGCTGACGCTGGTGAGGAATGGTGTTTCCTCTCCACCTGCAGATTTCTGCTGCTCCCCTCCCAGAATAGCTCAAGTAGGCTGTGACCTCGGTGAGCACCCTTGAGAGACTATCGAGGCGCCTTGAGAAGTCGCACACAAGGCTGCTGCACTGGGCTGGATCCATTATTCATGCACGTAGGTCTCGGCAATCACGGTAATTTAGAGTTTCTCGAAGCGCACGCTGCAGTAACCATAAACTACGTTCTGTGTGCTTCAGGAAAAATTACCTTTCCCTTGCTGAAGCCAGGGGTCATGGCAGAAAGCTCACACAGATGAAGCAAGGGGCCGAGGAGATGGAGGCGGTCCAGGCCTTTCAGAAAAGCGCTTGGAGACCCCACGCTGGGAAGCCGTCCCCAGTCACCTGCATGACCTCTGCAGCCTCAGCTTTCTCCCTGGGAAATGAGTCACCGGTGTCCACAAGTGCACCCCCCTCCACTCTCCCTGCTCCTCCCATGACCCCCTGGGAGTAACTTACTGCTCCCCCAAATCATCTCAGTAGATGATGCATGCCTATCTCCTGTTGTTTCAGGAACGAAAAACAGTGCATGTACTGCCCCTAGCACATGGAGACAAGAATACATCTCACACGTTTATTTATCTCCATCTTCATAGCTCTCATAAAAAAGCATAGCTTTTATGTCTTCAGAGAATGTAAGTGCAGAAGTGCAGATTTCTCCAGAAAACATAGCACTGAGAAAGCAAATGAGCAGATCCTCACAAACACCATTCACACTAAAGCGGTGGAGATAAACATAAAGAAAAATAAAAGAAAGGCAGCAGCATCCAGTTTTAGATGCTGAAATGCAATGAAGACAAAGCACCTTGAGGAATGTGCGAGGTCAGTGCTGGCTTCTTGCTCTGTCTTTTGCTTTCTGAACATGACAGATCCAGTGTGACTGTATCCCCCTCCTCAGCTGCAGCGCTGGCTTCTCATTTCTATTCTCCCCAAAGCCCAGCTTCTCTGCAGAAATGAAGGATGTGGCTCCACAGTGAGCAGGTGGGCTGTGTATGAGCTGGGAGGCAGCTCTAGCTGCCCTAGGACACACGGGGATCTCTCACCGTGTGGGTCCTCTGTGGCCCTGTTCCTGCCTCCCACCTGGCCAGAGCTACACAGAGCTGGGTCCTGGGACTCCTCTTCCATCAGGCCTAGGCTGCCTCCTTTCTTCTGGTCCCCTCAGGACCTGGACCTGGTGCTGTCTTAAGCTCTCCTTATGTCACAGTTGTTGACTGGTGACAAGAGCATCTGCATAAACGCAGACCCAAGGGAGGGTTAAGGGGCTGTGGCCTGAACACCTGGGGCCCCAGCAGGTTGATGACGCCTTCTCAGGTGGCAGGTGGAGGTGAGGACACATCACAGGCTCCTGCTGCATTCCTGCCCATGGGCAGTCTCCGGAATGTGTCCCTGTCAGTGTGGGGACAGTTATGTCCATGGGGTACAGGATGAGAGCCAAGACCCCCTCCTTTAGTTTCCCAGGCCTCTGCTTGATCTCTGTTCTGTCTATACAAAAACAGATCAACCTATCAGTGGCCCACCTGGTTGCACACTTTGTGACTGAACCAATGCCACCGAATTGCTCACCTGAAAAGGGTTAATTTTATGTCATGTGGAGTTTGCCTTTGTTCCCCATCATATAAAGCAGTCCTCTAAAATCTTAAAATCTTTCAGGCTGTCTAGAACCTCAGAGGTCATCTTCGTCAATTCCCTCATTCCTCAGATGGGGAAACCGAGGCCACACCCCAAATCCTGTTGCTCTTTCAGAGTCTCCCGGGTTAGAATCCAGTTCTTGTCTCCATCATCCCGCCCCTGCCCCCACACTCTCCTATTCCTTTGGGCAAAGGTTAGAATTTGAAAGAGGCCAAAATCTCCAAAACAGAGGGCTGGGGGCTAAGAGCAGCACCGTCTTTGCTGCACTTTTTGGATAACGTGTTTATTTGTCCAGGCTGGGGGCTGGGAAAATGAACGCCAACAGCTGCAGTTTGCAGCAATGCCAGATAAAATGCATTGATCTCCAAGGCCCCTTTATCATTTTATGATTCTACAATTAACAGGCATCAGCTGCTGTGGGAAGGGTCTCGCAGGCCCTCCAGTGCTCCACTGCCCCTCCCCATCTGAGCAGCTGGGCTGTCAGTGATTCTGAGTCCTCACAGCTCAGTCTACACGGCGGGCAGATTCTGAGTCCTAACAGCTCAGCCTACACAGCCGGGAAGTGTGGCTCTGTCCTGCTCGCAGAGGCGGGACCTTCCAGAGCCTTCAGGAGGGGACAAGCTATGCAAGTTCCTGAGCAGGGTGGGGCTCCGGGCAAAGACGAAGAAATACCCCAAGTCCCACTGGATCTGATCAAGGGGGTTCTAGCGAGATCCACTTACTCTCAAAGGAGCTTTAAAGGCAGGATTTCCTGAGAGCCCCAGAAGGGTGAGCTGCCGGGAACCTGCTCTTGCCCTGTGAGAGTCCACGCGGTGATAGGACGTGGTGTGAACTTGCATGCCGCTGGCATTCCTCCAGGCCCCTGGGCACTCAGTCCCACCCCGTAGACTATCAGCGCAGTCCTGACGGAGAGCCACTGAGGTGTAGGTTAGGGATGGAGCACTGTCTTTCCTGGCCCATCTTCACTGAGCAGACTTTATGTATCAAGCGCCTACTGCATGCCCAGCCTGACGCACGACTCTACTGGGGCAATAGGAGCTTCCGGGGCAGCTGCGGCATCAGAGGAGCAGGTGGACTCCGGATGAGTGACAAGCTTGGCTGTGGAGAGTGTCCAGTGAACGTGGGAGCCTATAACACCTGAGACTGCTGGGCCTCCTCTGGGAGGACCCCAGACCCTGGAGGACAAATAGGAGGTGTCAGTGGAAGGAGGGAAGATGACAGGGAGGCAGGACTGTCACACGGGGCTGGAAGGGAGAAGTCACCCAGAGCATTTGAGCAAGAAAGGCCTCAATCGCCAGGAAGGAAAGCTGAGCCTTAGTGGGCATGAGCGCAGGAGGAATGTGACCAGAGGTGAGCCTGGGAAGACCTTCTGAGTGCCCGGAGTGGAGGCTGGCTTAGCTGATGGGCAGGACTGGGTCAGGGAATGTGTGACAAGCCATGAGGGTGAGAGATCAGGTGGCTGGATTAGCAGTGTCACCTGGTTGTCTGGGCGCAGTGGCTCATGCCTATAATCCCAGCACTTTGAGAGGCTGAGGCAGGCAGATCTCTTGAGGCCAAGGGTTCGAGACAAGCCTGGCCGACATGGTGAAACCCCATCCTTACTAAAAATACAAAAATTAGCTGGGCGTGGTGGTTGCACGCTTGTAGTCCCAGCTACTTGGGAGGCTGAGGCAGGATAATCTCTTTAACCTGGGAGGTGGAGGTTGCAGCGAGCCGAGATTGCGCCATTGGACTCCAACCTGGGGGACACAGCGAGACTCCGTCTCAAAAAAAAAAAAAGAAGTGTCACCTGGTCTTTAAGGGCACGAGGAGATAGACAGGTAGATGGGTGCCCAGGGGCTGGTGAGGGCTGGAAATCAGAGGCTTGGACCCGACTGAAGGGTGGGGGCAAGGGAGCAGGGCCTTCTCTGTGGCAGGCTTCCAAACCTCTCATTCTCCACGTGGAAGAGGTGGGCCCATGCTCAAGCTCTGACACGGAGGATCCAAGGGCAGCGATGCCCCCTCTGCCTAAACATCAGAGACCTAAATACAGCCGTTGTCGGGGCATGCGGCCTGAGCTCCAGCGCCAGCCCCCAGCACTGGCAGGGCTTCTAGCCTCCAGCATGTTTCTTATTTGTGCTGAGACCCAGTTTCTTTGTCTGTGAAATAAGGACAAGGTCTCCTGGGGCCAGGGCTGACTCCCAGTTGAAGTGATCTCCTTACAGAAAGCCATGCACGCGGGGAGACAGGTTCAGAAGTCGCCCCCTGGATACGAGCTTTTTCTTTAACCTCCACGCTTCTGATTTAACATTTTTAATCCTGCAATGCTAATTAACATATTCGACCCACACTGCGGGACTGCTTGTCTCTTCGAGTAATTTCTCGTCATGAAAACACACCGGACAGCCCCCTGAGCCAGGCTGTAGTGAGGGCAGTCCCTGTGACTGGCTTCTCACCTGCAAAGGAGATGGAATTGGGAGTCAGGCCACATTTTAGGACAAAGATGAAGGAATTTTCCAGATCTAAGTAAGGCCCCAAATCAGCTTAACTTTAAGTAAACACAAAGATGACCCTGGGTGGGTCTGGCCTAATCAGGCGAACCCTTCAATGGAAGATGTTGTTCTCCTCCAAGCTCAGGGATGGGGAGCAGCAGAGTCACCTGCTGGCCTTGAAGGGCTCAGCTGCCATCTCCAGAGAGATTCCTGAGGCAGGGAGCTGCTGGCAGCCCTGGGAGCTGAGAGCAACCCTTGGCTGACTGCCCACAAGAGAACAGGGACCTCATCCCTACAATCACAAAAAACTAAGTTCCAACAACAAACGCGTGCACTTCCAGGAGGACTAGGTGTCCAGAGAGGCATGCAGCCCAGCTGACACCTTGACTGTGACCTTGGAGGACTTGGAGCAAAGGACACAGCTCAACCATGGAGGACTTGGAGCAGAGGACACAGCTCAACCATGGAGGACTCGGAGCAGAGGACACAGCTCAACCATGGAGGACTCGGAGCGGAGGACACAGCTGAACCATGGAGGACTTGGAGCGGAGGACACAACTCAACCATGGAGGACTCGGAGCAGAGGACACAGCTGAACCATAGAGGACTCAGAGCGGAGGACACTGCTCAACCATGGAGGACTCGGAGCGGAGGACACAGCTGAACCATGGAGGACTCGGGTGGAGGACACAGCTGCCATGGAGGACTCAGAGCGGAGGACACAGCTCAACCATGGAGGACTCGGAGCAGAAGACACAGCTCAACCAAGGAGGACTTGGAGCGGAGGACACAGCTGAACCATGGCCATGTGTTGATACGGGGAGCTGTGGAGTGAAGACTACCTGTTGTTCTAAGTCACTGAGTTTGTGTAATTTGTTACACAGCAGTTGATAACCAGCGCACTCTTTAAGGCATATTCCCGCTTTGTGACATCCATTTTCCATTGTCCTAACAATGGCAATCCTAACAACCCTCAGAACACACCCACTACCTCCTGAATTTGACATTGTTAGAAAAGCAGAGGCTGGCATGAGCTTTTTCTTAGTCTCACCTCTAAAAATGGGCTGAAGGCCACAGTCTCACCCCAACTCCAACTAACTAACTTACCCTAACTCCAACTAACTAACTCACTCCAACTCCAACTAACTCACTCACTCCAACTCCAACTAACTAACTAACTCACCCCAACTCCAATAACGGCATGGCCACAGACCATGGAATTCTTCTCCAGTGCGGATGGAGACATAAAAACCCTACTGGGGAGAGTGTCAGGCCTGATGACCTCTTTGAGGCTGTGAAAACTAGTTTTCATTGTAAAACGAAGGTGATGCCATTAAGCTACTCCTACTTTTTTACATTTTGGGGGTATAAAAGTCTCCTCTGAAAGCAAAAACTCAGGGCTTGTGGACAGGAGACAATAAAACACAAAAAAAATGTACATTAAAGACAATAGTAGGATCAGCAGTTACAAAATAGGCAGAGGCTGCCTTTAAAATGAGAAGAAGATTTTGATTATTGGTAGGTGGAGATGCAGAGGAAGACACGGGATAGAAACAACACCGCGGTCCAGAACCCTTAAGAAAGAATGTGAGGACCCAGGTCAATGCCGAGGAAGTTTGCTTAAAGCTGGAGAAGAGAATCACCAATAAAGGGGCATGAGAGGTAAAACCGAGAGGCGTCCGGGAGCCAAAACACAGTCCCCAGGCTCACTGCAGCCTGCTCACCACAGCACCGGGAGGCATCCAGGTGTCAAAATACAGTCCCAGGCTCACTGCAGCCTGCTCACCACAGCACCGGGAGGCATCCAGGTGTCAAAATACAGTCCCAGGCTCACTGCAGCCTGCTCACCACAGCACCGAGAGGCGTCCGGGAGCCAAAATACAGTCCCAGGCTCACTGCAGCCTGCTCACCACAGCACCGAGAGGCGTCCGGGAGCCAAAATACAGTCCCAGGCTCACTGCAGCCTGCTCACCACAGCGCCGAGAGGCGTCCAGGTGTCAAAACACAGTCCCCAGGCTCACTGCAGCCTGCTCACCACAGCACCGGGAGGCATCCAGGTGTCAAAATACAGTCCCAGGCTCACTGCAGCCTGCTCACCACAGCACCGAGAGGCGTCCGGGAGCCAAAATACAGTCCCAGGCTCACTGCAGCCTGCTCACCACAGCACCGAGAGGCGTCCAGGTGTCAAAACACAGTCCCCAGGCTCACTGCAGCCTGCTCACCAAAGCCAAGATATGCTGCAGCCTAAGCACCCATAACAAATGAATAGATGAAGACAACGTCACACACACACACACACACACACACACACACACACACACAGTGGATTATTACTCCGCCTTGATAAAGGAGGACATCTTGCCATTCACAAAAACATGGATAAACTGGAGGCTGTGGTGCTGAGTGAAACGGGCCAGGCACAGAAAGACAAAGAGTGCACGATCTCACTTACGTACGTGGGGTCTAAACAAGTTGAAATCACAGAAGCAGAGAGTGGTTACCAGGAGCTGGGAGGTGAAGTGGGGAGATGTTGGTCAAAGGGCACAAACTTGCGGTTATAAGATGACAAAGTTCTGGGGATCTCCTGCACAGCACGAGTGATGACGGACATGGTAAGTTGTGATCATCATTACATAATGGATGAATAAATCAAATCGTCACATTGTACACCTTGTGTATACACAATTTTATTTGTACATTAAATATGCAAAAATATTTTAAAAAGTGACTTTCTTAGAAACAATGACAACAAAAGATTAGGTCCGGGTCACAGAATGAGAGCTTTTAAAGAGAAATGTAACATGATACCAACAACTCAGAAAAGTAGGTTTGGAAAGGAAGTTTGCAGATCCTTTGGGATCGTTGGGATGAGGAGAAGGAACAGGAAACGAGGGCGAGGAAGAGCTTCAGGTGTCTGGGTTAGAGTCCTGGGGCCTGAGTGTGGGGAATTTGACTGCCATGACATGGAGAGAGGCCCCGCACTCCGTGGTGCCCCCTCCTGAACTAAAACTCCAAACCCTGTTGTTATAAACAGCACGGCTGAAGGCAACAGAGATCCAGCCTTATCCCATCAGTGCACAGAGAAAAGATCCTGTAAGCCCAGTGGGTCCTGCCAAGGTCATGCAGCAAATTAGTGGCTGCGTCAGCACGAGAACACAGAACGGAAGTTCGCAGGGCCCTGGAAGGTCACCTCCCTGCAGCCGCCTCTGGGGGACTCTGCTTTTCCTACAGCCCCACTGCTGGGAGCAGTGCTGAAGACAATTAAGTAAATTTCTTTTGTGAATAGATGATTCCAAACTCCTCACCAGATTTATGCGTAGGTTTTCCTTTACCTTTTCTGAGCATCGCTTACAATGTTCACCCGGCTTCCTTTGAGGATGTCAGGTGAGGGTCTGCTTATTACAGCGACATTAGGAGATAGTCAATTCCTCGTGGATCTTTGTTCACTGGCTGGGCTTCTCAGGACGGTTTATCGAAACCTTGTGAACTTTTCTTCTGGCTCTTTATCAAAGCCTTAAGAAAGGCAGTCTATTTGCATGTTAAGATGAGGAAGAGAACAACCATTTTAAAAGATAAGAGTTGGAATTTATAAGCCTTTACAAACTGTTATTTCTTTCACTGGGAGGAAGTAAAAATGGGAGATAGTAAGGAGAAGCAATGGTATTGCAGATAGCATCATTCAGAGGATTTTGAAACCTGGTATAATTTATCATTATATAAGATGCCTTGGTCGGCAGGATCAAAAGCAACTGGCATTCTTTATCCACATGCAGCAATCGAATTGCCTCTTCAGAATCCCAGACAAACATTTCATTAGTTACCATTCATCAGTAAATTGGGATGAAACGCCAAAACACTTCTTCTTTAAAAAGCTGGATTGCATTTCCTACATATGGTGCTTTAAAAAATAATCATTTATATTGCACTTTTCTTTCAAGTGTTCAAACGATGCTGCTTTCCAAATATTTGCATAGTCTTCATGACCCTGTTTTTCAGTCACGAGTATTATTCTTTTCATTTCTTAAGCGGATAAAGTAAGAGATGCAAACTGTTCCAACACATGAAGTCAGTCTGAATTTAGCCAAGAAAACCATAATGCTATGAAAAACTATTGAATTCAGACAACTGCAGACTCACTTTTTGCTTGAGATTGGCAAGTGTTTGACCAAAATGATTCAGTAACTCCGTGAGAAACCTCAAATGGGTCAGGCAGATAGGTTTAATACTATGTGAACCTCTAGAGCTATGTGTTGACAAAATTCCTGAGATTACATCATGGATTCAAAGAATAGAACAAGGGTCAGCTAGAAACATCATCCAAGGACTGGGAGCACTAGGAACATTATCCAAGGACTGGGAGCACCAGGAACATTATCCAAGGACTGGGAGCACTAAAAGCATCATCCATCGACTGAGACCACTAGGAGTCTCATCCAAAGACTGGGAGCACCAGGAACATTATCCAAGGACTGGGAGCACTAGGAGTGTCATCCACAGACTGGGAGCACCAAGAGTGTTATCCAAGGACTGGGAGCACTAGGAGCATCATCCATGGACTGAGACCACTAGGAGTCTCACCTAAAGACTGGGAGCTCCAGGAACATTATCCAAGGACTGGGAGCACTAGGAGCATCATCCATGGACTGGGAGCACTCGGAGCATCATCCATGGACTGGGAGCACTAGGAGTGTCATCCAAGGACTGGGAGCACTAGGAGTGTCATCCACAGACTGGGAGCACCAGGAACGTTATCCAAGGACTAGGAGCACTAGGAGCATCATCTTAGGACTGGGGGCACTAGGAGTGTCATACAAAGGCTGGGAGCACTAGAATGCCATCCAATGACTGGGAGCACTAGGAGTATCATCCATGGACTGGGAGCACTAGGAGCATCATTCATGGACTGGGAGCACTAGGAGTGCCATCCATGGACTGAGAGCACTGAGAGCGTCATCCATGGACTAGGGGCACTGGGAGCGTCATCCAAGGACTGGTAGCACCAGGAGCGTCATTTAAGGACTGGGAGCAGGCAACTGGTGAATCACAGGTTTCATATTTTCCCCCTTATTTGGATCAATACTGGGGCAGTGGGACCACCTAGTTTCCCACTAAGATGGAGAAGCCAGACATACATTAATGCTTCATTGAGAACATGCAGAAAGGTCAGATTTTTAAAAAGTGTGTTTGAAGACATCAGCAAGCTGCCCAAGCAGTCAAGACTGGAGAAGTCAGGATCCCAGACAGAAGGAGCCACCTAGAAGTGAGATGTTGCCTTCCTCTGTGCTGGGAGAGAGCCCAAGAAACCTGCCAGGCACTGACTGGGAGTCAGTGAAGCCAGCAAGGAGTTTGCTAATCCCATGCATGTGATGAGACTTAAGGAACGAGGATCCCAGAGAAAAGGGAGGTACAGGGGTGTCTTAGGCATCTCAGGATGCCATAACCAAATACCATAGACTAGTGGCCTTTAAGCAACAGACATCTGCTTTGTCACAGTATGGAGGCTGGGAGTCCGAGATCAGGGTGCAGCGTGGCTGGTTCCTGGCGAGGGCGTCTCCTTGGCTCACAGATGTCCTCTGTCTTGTTGTGACCTCGCCAAGCAGAGAGAGCCCTGGTGTCTGTTCCTCTTCTTATAAGGGCACTAATCCTATCATAGGGACCCCACCCTCACCATCTTATTTAAACCCATTTATCTCCCGAAGATTCCATCTCCAAATACAATTATATTGGGGGTTAAAACTTCGACGTATAGTCCGGGTGCATAGCTTAGGCCTGTAATCCCAGCACTTTGGGAGGCAGAGGAGAGTGGATTGCCTGAAGTCAGGAGTTCGAGACTAGCCTGACCAAAATAGAGAAACCCTGTCTCTACTAAAAATATAAAACATTAGCCCGGCGTGGTGGTGGATACCTGTAATCTCAGCTACTCCGGTGGCTGAGGCAGGAGAATCGCTTGAACCTGGGAGGCAGAGGTTGCAGTGAGCCGAGATCACGCCATTGCACTCCAGCCTGGGCGACAAGAGTGAAATTCTGTCTAAAAAAAAAAAAAGAAAGGAATGAAAAAAAATTCAACGTATAACTTTTGGGGAGAAATAAGCATTGAGTCCACAATAAGAGTGCTCTGTCATAAACCTTTGATTTCCCCGTTAAAGCATTTACTACATTATTAGGGTGAAGGGGGGAAGATTCTAAGAAAATAAGCACAAAGCCCTGGTGTTTGGAACTTTTTATTTGATGGGGCCGAGTTAGAGTTTAAAGGCCATGTAGGCGTTAGCAAATAGTCCGCGCTTTAGGTTAGGACCTTGAGGGGGCGTCCTAGAAAGGAAAATGAGACTAATAGAAAGCCTTGCAAAAAACGGCACCGAGAAAACAAAACACGCAAATAAACAAGAACCGCATGGTAGCCACAGGAACTCGGCCTGTGATAGACTAAGGAGGACCCTCCCTCAGCGTGGGTGTCAGAGGAAGGGTGCAGCCTTATCCAGAGGAGACAGCATCATGCAGAGCCGCCGAAGATTCCATGCGAAACAGGCAGCATTTTACAGAGGATCGCCAGATGCAACCGAGAAAGCGGAAAATAGAAAAAGAGCTTCAGATTCTCCTGCCTCAGCCTCCCAGTGTGATCCCTCTGTCGGGGTCACACCCGTGGACTTAAGTAGCTCTGATTAATACCGTCAAGCACAGATGAGAAATTTTATCAGAAAACGTAGATCTACAGAGGAAGTCAACTAATGATTTCATCAGTAAACTTTCAGTCATTGAAACTAAGAACTTAATTGTTAAGTTTAAAAGCAACCTGGAAGACAGGATTGGATTATGGGATAATGAGTTCATAGAAAACAACTCGGCCTAAGCAGAGGGAAGGAAAACACAGGACAAGCGCCAGGCGTGTGGAACAGGTGGAAGGTTTAGCTGTGGTTGGAATACCTGCACGGGAAGTAAGACAGAGGTGGAAAGGAGAATTAAAGAGAGAATGCTGAGCTGGGCGTGGTGCCTCACGCCTGTAATCCCAGCACTTTGGGAGGCTGAGGCAGGCGGATCTCTTGAGGCCAGGAGTTCTAGATCAGCCTGGCCAACACGGGGAAACCCTGTCTCTACTAAAAATACAAAAATTAGCTGGGCATAGTGGTGGGCACCTGTAATCTCAGCTACTCGTGAGGCTGAGGCACGAGAATCTCTTGAACCCGGGAGGCATAGGTTGCAATGAGCTGAGATTGTGCCACTGCACTCCAACCTGGCTGTTAGAGTGAGGCTCTGTTCAAGAAAAAAGAAAAGGAGAGAGATAATGCAGAGAATTTTCTTAAACTGATGGTCAAACTCAAGTCATTGATGCACAAAGAACTAGGAACCCCAAGCAGCACAACTAAGAGCCATTATGATGACACATGGTAAGGACGACTGCTGAAATCCCAAGATAAGGAGAACAAAGTAACTACTACCTTCAATGGAGGAACACAGATTCTAGTAGTTGACATTTCAGCAGAAGCAACGGGAGCTGGAAGACAACAGAATGACTCCTTAAAGCTCTGGAAGAAAGTAACTGGCAACCTAGAGTTCTGCCTGAAGAAAACGTCCTTCACAAGTGAAGTCAGAATACACTTCCACCCCAAGCAAAAGCTGAAAGCTTGTATTGCCAGAAGATACACAAAAATAAATATTAAAAGGAAAATTGCTTAAGAAGAAAGAAAATGATCCCAGAGAGAAACACAGAAATCCAGGAATAAAGTGAGAAAAATGGTAAATAAGAAATATATATGTAAATATAAATATTCACAGCACAATAGTAATAATACCTGCTATAGTCTAAAATACATGGAGATTAAAAATGCATAACAAGGCCGGGCGCGGTGGCTCAAGCCTGTAATCCCAGCACTTTGGGAGGCCGAGTCGGGCAGATCACGAGGTCAGGAGATCGAGACCATCCTGGCTAACACGGTGAAACCCCGTCTCTACTAAAAATACAAAAAACTAGCCGGGCGAGGTGGCGGGCGCCTGTAGTCCCAGCTACTCGGGAGGCTGAGGCAGGAGAATGGCGTAAACCTGGGGGGCGGAGCTTGCAATGAGCTGAGATCCGGCCACTGCACTCCAGCCTGGGCGACAGAGCGAGACTCCATCTCAAAAAAAAAAAAAAAAAAAAAAAAAAAAAAAAATGCATAACAATAATAACAGTGATAACAGAAATTATATCTTCTAAGGTTGTTTGATTGAGGAATAAATAGTATTAATTTGCATTACACTATAATTCATAAAGGGTACATTTTATAATATTGAGTTTGTAATCCTAATCAGAATCAGAACTGTTTATAGTTAATAAAATAATACAGATAAAAAGTTTGAAAACACTTGCTTCAATCAAAAGTAGGTAACAAGTAGAGAAAAGAAACATTAAGCAGATAAAAATATAGAACAACATACCCTTTATAGGGACATGGATGAAGCTGGAAACCATCATTCTCAGCAAACTAACACAAGAACAGAAAACCAAACACCGCATATTCTCACAAAGTGGGAGCTGAACAATGAGAACACATGGACACAGAGAGGGGAACATCACACACTGGGGCCTGTCAGGGGGCAGTCAGGGGAGGGAGATCATTAGGACAAATACCTAATGCATGCGGGGTTTAAATGTAGATGACGGGTTGATGGGTGCAGCAAACCACCATGGCACGTGTATACCTACGCAACAAACCTGCATGTTCTGCACGTGTATCCCAGAACTTAAAGTAAAATTTTTTTAAAAAGTAAGATGGTAGCTATGAGTCCCAAATGAATTATTAATTATATTAAATGCAAAAGAGCATATTTATTAACGGAATAATATTATCAGAACAGATATAAGTGATTCTGTGCTGTTATCCGTTTATTACTTTTGGGCTCTAAATCCAGGTTTTTAGCCTGGTTTGTGAAAAAGGATCTGGGCCTTTTAAAGATTTTTTTACCTTGCCGTCTGGCACGAAGTCAGGTTTTGCAAATAGATGGCTGCAGAGACACTGCAGGAGAAAAGAGTGTCGCTTCCTGGTTCTGGTGTGCTCACTTGGCGGACCCCTGGAGAGGTGCAGGTTCTGCGGCAGCAGGTCCCTCTAGATGTGTGGTATCTCTGACATCAGGCTCCTGCGGATGTGTAGCCTCTTGGGCTCTAGGTTCATCGAGATGGGAGCTCCTCGGACACCAGGTTTTTCCAGCTGTGCAGTTCCTCTGGGACTCAGCTCCTGCAGATGTCAGCTTCCCCAGCCCCAGGCTCCATGGTGGTTCATGCAAAAGCCAGTGGTTCCACACAGCACCCTATATCAGATGGTTTCACAGAAGAAGGCCTTTGGAGAGACACCTCTCATGCAACAGCTTTCCCCAGCACCCCAGGATTTCTAGCAAGACCCAGGAGGCAGATTTCCACTACAGCACTGCAGTCACCCCTCTGACATCCAGTGAGTCCCATTGGCATCCATAGGCTCTGGATCTCACCCTGGGGCAGGTGAGGGGCAGAGACCTTTTTGGGACACTCAGCCCTCAAGGTAATGGCTGCTCTATTTCTACATTCCTTAGCATTCTTGTTACTTGTTACCACCATCCTCTGTTGTAGTTAATCATAATTTATATTAAACTTCCTTCTTCAACTTACTACATGGTTTCTCTTTCTAGATTGACTGAGGGCTGAGACTGATAAAGATCCCACATGAATGATTAATTACATTATGCACAAGTGGGTTACATACTCTTAACTTACAGGGTAAGACTACAAAAAATGGGTAAATACTTTCTATGCTGCTTAGAAAAAATACATCTTAAATCCTAGGATATTATAATGACTAAGAGCAACTTTATGCCAATAAATGTAAATGGTATAAAAATAGAAAAATTTCTACCAAAACACTACTTACCAACATTGACACTAGACAAAACAGGAAATCTAAATTGTCCTATGTCTATAACAAAATTAAATCTGCAATGTAGAACTTTTACACAAATAAGTCTCTAGCCTCAAATAATTTGGGTAATTGTGTTTTGTAACAATTTAAGGGAAAATATGCCAGTTTTGCACAAGATCTTCCAAAGAATACAAAAAACGGGAGGACTTCCAAATTTATTGTATGAGACCAGCATAACCTTGATACCAAACCTGATAATAACAATACAAATAAGGAAAATTACAGATCACTCTTTCTCATGAGCATTTTTGTAAAATGTGTAACAAAAATATTAGAATGTTGAATCTAGTGATGTATAAAAACAATGCAATGATAACCAAGTTGGGGTTATTCAAGAAATGCAAGGCTGGGTACCAGGCTAGCTTCTTCAGACCTAAGGAGAAATACACCATGTTCTTTGACTGGAACACTCAATGTTATAATAGTGTCAGTTCCCCGTCAATTTGTCAATGAATTCAATGCAATTCTCATCAAAACCTCAACAATTTTTTGTGGAAACCAACAACCTGATACTTAAATATCTATGGAAATGCCAAGGGTAATAAATAGCTGAAACAATTTCAAAAAGAAAAAAACATTTGGTGACTTAGATTTCAGGACTTATTATAAAACTACAGTAATATAAACAGTGTGATAGTGACAGACGCATATAAAAATAAATTTTGAAAAAGCAGTATAGAGAGTCCAGAGACAAACTGACATAGTATGATCAACGAATTCACAACAAAATTACCATTCTTCTGCATGGGTAAAATGGGCTTTAAAAAAATAGCACCAGATTAATTGAACATTCATATGGAAATGAAGTTAACCTTGATTCCCACTTCATAGCATACACAAGAAACTCAGTTTCAAATGGGCCATAAACTTAAAAGTAAATCATAAAGCACCGAAACTTCTACTAGACACAGTGGAAAAATATCTTTATGAAGTTGTAGTATTAGAAATAGTCCTTAAACGAAGCCAAGCAGCATTAACTTTAAGGCTAAAAAAAATTATTTTACTAAGTGGAAGAACTTCTGCTCATCAAAACATACCATTAGGAGAGTTAAAATGCAAGCCAGAGAGTAGGATAAGGTTTTACGATACATATATCTACTCACAAACCAGAATGTTTAAATAACTTCTACAATAATAATGGGTAAATTCTTGATAAGTCACTTCACAAAAGATGGTATCCAATGGCCTATAAACTTATAAAGTGTATGCTCAGCATCATTACTTGCATGTGTGCACTAGAATGGGCTAAAAACTTGACAGTACTAAGTGCTCACAAGGATGTGGAGCCACAGGAGTTCTCATGTATGGAAGGTGGAATTAAAGTTGGGACAACTCCTTTGGAACATGGATTAGCAGCACCTACTATAGTGGAATACACACTTACCTTTTGACCTAGTAATTCCACTTCTAAATATCTATTCCAAAATATGTGCTCCAAAAGATCTGTGCAAGAATAGTCATGGCAATACCATTCCTAATAGCCCCGAATTAAAAACAGCCTATCAAGTGTCCATCAAGGGTAGCATGGATGAGAGCTGGTTATATAGTTATATAGTGAAATGCGTGAAATGAAAATAAATGTGGGGACCCCCAGATCACTAAGTCAAACTGGGAATTATGTCAGGCAAACCTGCCTTCCATTTTATTTCTAAATATGGTAACTACAAAGATTTAAAAAGCTACATACCTCCCTCACAATTTGCCAACAAGGAAATTCCCTGTGGGCCTCCAGATCCTTACTTAAAACAGTTCTGTTGAATTTCACCCTGGCAATGTAACCTGACAGCTTATCTTCACAGGTGCAGGACAGAAAGGTATCCTCCACTCACCTGAGACTAATGCATATCTGATGGCTTCCTCTGCCCTATTGTTTATGTAAAAATTCAGATTCACCGAGCCAGACCAAATTGTGTATTTAGTGAAAGGCTGATCAAGGACTCAAATGAATGCAACCTTTTGTCTCTTATCTACTTAGGAACCGGAATCCCCTGACTCTACGTCTGCCTTTCTGGACCGAATCAATGTACATCATACACATATTGATTGATGTCTCATGTCTCCCTAAAATGTATAAATGAAAGCTGTGCCCCAACCACCTTGGGCACATGTTGTCAGGACCTCTGGAGGCTGTGTCACAGGCATGCTTTAACCTTGGCAAAATAAACTTTCAAAATAATTGAGACCTGTCTCAGATATTTTGGGTTCACAAATGCTACAGAGCAGGGAGTAATACCAAACTGAGGCTGCATGCAAAAACATCAATGAATGTCACAAACACGATTGTGTGAAAGCAACCAGGCACAGCAGAGCCCACAGCTAATCCACAGTGATGAATGGCAGGATGGTGCCTCCGTTGACATGCAACTGACTTGGAAGGGGCACAGTGGAGGTTTCTTGGACATTGGTATTTTCCTGTATCTTGAGTGGGTAGATACACTCAACATTGGGTGTGCTCAATGTTGTAAGAGCTTAGGAAGCTGTGCACTTGGTCATTTGTGCCTGTTTTTGTCTACGTTATCCTTCATCAAACAGGAATAAAAGGTTATTTTTACAGCAGTGGATCTCTTACTCTGGTTGTGTAGCTTAGTGACCATAAGTGCTGCCTCACTTCCCACGGGTGACACTCACATCTGCCTCAGGAAATTTCTACAAGCTAGATTTTTTACTTTCATGTGCACACTGGGTTTCTTTTATACTAGACTTCATTTCAAACTGTAAGGCTGAACAATTTTTTGGATATTTTGGTTCTCAGTCTCTGAAGTATTTCTGACACTGATTTTCAGATATATCTCGATTCCAGATTCCATAGACCATGGAGGAACCCAGCTGAATCCCATATACTGCCCTGGCTGTAAGAATCCCAACTTAAGTATGACTCCTACATTTTCACTTGTGCAGCAAAGCATCCAGACTGTTTTCTCTATGTGACTCATTCAGTGGGGCCATGACATCGGCATTGAATTGCTAAGGAAGGGTACAGCCTTGGGATGATCTTCTGTACATCCCATACTCAATTCAATAGGAAACTGCTATTAGTTAGCTATTAGCAGAGATGAGCAATTCTCTTTTCCTGTCCCTAAGGATAGTGTAGTCAATTTTGGAATCTACTAAATAAAATACAACATGGTAAGTGTTACATTCAAGTACCAAGAGAGTAAAGAGAAGAGAAATCTGACCAGTGATAACTTCCTGAAGAATTTGGTGACTGGGCTGAGTCTTACTAAGTAAGGAAATACTGTACAGGGAAGGAGCAAGTGGCAGAGCATTCTAGGGAGTGAGAAATGCATGAGCAAATGCATGGTTGGCATGAAACAGATTAATGTCTTGTGGGGACTTTCTGCTCCTTTATTGCTGGAGATGAACAATGGTGACATGTGTTACAACTTTGCTAAAACCAACCAGCCATCCAACCAACCAACCAGCCAACCAACCACTACCACCACCACCAAACCCAGGAAAGCTAGGTCTTTCCAGGACTCAAAGGATGATTTAAAGTAGTTCCATATGCTTGTAGAGATTTCCATTGGCCTCAACTTTACCGTAAGATCAATTACTGCTTGGATGCCTTTGGTATCACTTCCAGGCCTGGAGAACTGGCTCAGAGTAGCCTAGGACCTTCTGCTCTCCCACTCCCAGAGGTGCCGTCAGATAGGATGGTGTGCTGGTGATTGCTGAACAACTGGATGTCCACAAAAACATTAATGTATTAATGTATTAATGCATATGTGCCAATGCACATGAACACAGTTATTATTAGTTTTAATGATAATAAGGATGTGATACATCATATTTACAAATAATAATAAATACACAGTACTCTCTTTTATAAATTTTGTACAAAAGTGATTTTCATTAAATGTTTAAAATTTTTTTTTTCAAAACTCCTCATCAGTTGTAACAAATGTACTACTCTGATGGGGAATGTTAATAATGCTGGAGGCTTTGCAGGTATAGGGGTGAGGATACTCTAAGGAAAAATTTCGTATCTACTCAATTTTGCTGTAAACTTAAAAATTCTCTAAAACAACAGAGTCTACTGAAAAAACAACTCTTGAACTATAGCCAAATTATGGTTTCCCATTTGTAAACTGATGCAGTTGAATAGATGAGCACTGGAGAGGCCTCTGCACCAGCTCACTGTGCTGCCGGGCGTCACTGGATGAGCACTGGAGAGGCCTCTGCACCAGCTCACTGTGCTGCCGGGCGTCACTGGATGGCCACTGGAGAGGCCTGCACCAGCTCACTGTGCTGCCGGGCGTCACTGGATGAGCACTGGAGAGGCCTGCACCAGCTCACTGTGCTGCAGGGTGTCACTGGATGAGCACTGGAGAGGCCTCTGCACCAGCTCACTGTGCTGCAGGGTGTCACTGGATGAGCACTGGAGAGGCCTCTGCACCAGCTCACTGTGCTGCAGGGTGTCACTGGATGAGCACTGGAGAGGCCTCTGCACCAGCTCACTGTGCTGCAGGGTCCCACTGTGCAGATGCAGCAGGTGCAAAGTGACCTCAAAGGGATGGGGCACAGTACAGTACAGTGCAATAATCAGGAAGCAAAAGCCCAGGTAGTTCTCATTTTTACTATTTTTGCTTTAACTCTAATTTATTTGATTGTAAGTTTTTATAACTTAATTTTTAGTAATGACAATATTTAAGAACAGCTCAAGGCTGGCCACGGTGGCTCACACCTGTAATTCCAGCACTTTGGGAGGCTGAGGTGGGCGGATCGCCTGAGGTCAGGAGTTCAAGATCAGCCTGACCAACATGGTGAAACCCCTGTCTCTACTAAAAATACAAATATTAGCTAGGCATGGTGGCGTGCACCAGTAATCCCCGCTACTAGGGAGGCTGAGGCAGGAGAATCATTTGAGCCTGGGAGGCAGAGGTTGCAGTGAGCTGAGATTGTGCCATTGCACTCCAACCTGGGCAACATTAGCGAGACTCCCTCTTAAAAAAGAAAGAATAGCTCACAAAAATGTCTGAAAATCAGTTCTCGTGAGCTGGTACAAACCATCTTCAGCATGTTGTACCATTATTGAAAATATTGGCCCAAATGCTCCACATATATCTCACTAAACCCTCTGAGCTATAGCTTCTTATTTTCATTTTACAGAAAAAATAGGGCTCATAGCTATGAAGATCATTGCAAAAAACCCACATAGCATTTAATAGGTAGTGCCCCTATGACACCTAGCCAATTTCTTTTTTTTTAAAACATTATTTTACAGTCAAAAAATTAAAAAAAAAAAAAAGACGAGGACTCTATATACTGGCCTGAAGAAGTTTACAACTCTGGTAATATCCATACGAACTATATGTGAATAACTATGAAAAAGTTATTATGCATTGTTTATCTGTTTGTTTAGAGGTATGATGTTATGCTACTTTTGTTCTATGAAAGATCCTTTGGAAAACTGATTTCAGTGTGTCTAAATTCCTGAGCATAATGACTTCCAAACATTTATACTTCAATGTGTAATTTCCTTGGCAACAAAGCAAACATACACACCAGAGCACAGGAGCATAGAACAACACACAGGGACCCACAAAAGGAGCCTGTTTCGGGTGCCTTGTGGTTGAGTCTACTTGCATTGGAAGAACTTGTATAGACAGCAAGGATGTTCTCAGAAAGTTCCGTGAGCATGACTTGTCCCTGGGGACAAAGCTTTGAAACTAGGAATGTCCCTGTCAACTGGACACCCATTTGTCATCCTTGCTTTCCCTCAAAGGAGATCAGTTCCTTAAGCACAAGGGTCTCAGAGTTGATGGTCCAAGTACTCCAGGCAATTCCAGGATGTCAGCATGTCCTCTTCCCTGGTAATGGTGACACAGCCCAAGTATGAAAGAGATGTACCTTGAAATACAATTGTTTAGAATTTAGCGTCTTTCACATCTATTGAAAGGGGACAACAGACAAAAGCAAACACACAAACAAACAAACAAAAACAAATCCAAGATGATGACTTATAATGTTTCCAGGCATTATTCCGCGTTTGAAGCAGGGAAATCCCAGGAGCAGCAGGGGAGGCAGAGCGCTGTGCCAGGAGGAGGAGAGAGGACAGAGGGCCATCAGTGTTATGGAAACCTCAGCCTCTCCTCCTCCAGCTCCTCCGGTTGGACACTGGACATGTCCCACAGCCCCGTTTATCCCCGTGAAGTTGCCTGCTGTGCCCTTGTGGACCTGTATGATTAACAAAGGTGATGCAGGTACGGTGTCTGGCTGCAGTAGACGTTCAGTCCACAGTAGCTCCTCATGTCTTCAGGGATGGTCACAGTGCTCTCACCCTATCCACACGGTGGCACTTGCCATAACATACTTCATCTCCCTGTGACTGCCCTTTCACCACGTGAGTTTTTCAAGCATATGTCATAAACACCTCCTCTTATTTATGAGCATTTCTGGCACTTGGCTTATTGTTTGGCACAGAGGACTTGCTCAACAAACCGAGTCACGGGTTTTCAAAAAATATTTTGTATATGTATATTTGATGATATGAAATTATGGTCGTGGCCAGGTGTGGTGGCTCACACCTGTAATCCTAGTACTTTGGGAAGCTAAAGCAGGTGGATTGCTTGAGCTCAGGAGTTTGAGACCAGCCTGGGCAACATGGCGAAACCCAGTATCTACAAAACAAACAAACAAACAACAAAAAATTAGCCAGCCATGGTGGTGTACTCCTGTAGTACTAGCTACTGGGGAGGCTGAAATGGGAGGATCATTGGAGCCCAGGAGGTCAAGGCTGCAGTGAGCTGTGATTGAACCACTGCACTCCAGCCTGGGAAACAGAGTGAGATGCTATCTCTAAATAAATAAATAAATAAATAATAAATAAATAAAATTAAATAAAATATGTTCATGGTTTATACATGATAAATACAAAAACCCTATACTTAACACTCTATTGTACCAGAATTATTCAACCAGCCCCCCACCATTTATGTTGTTCCCATTTTTCACAATTATGAACGTAAAGTTCATAGCTTTCTTATATGGGCAGATTGAATCTCTTATTTGACATTTCTACATGGGTAAACTTCTAGAAGTAGAGTTTATGAGCCATAGCATATATACATTTGAAGGCTCCTGATATCTGTTGTATAACTGGTCTCTGAAAGTTTTTGAGATAATTACTCTTACATGTGGCCATTCATTAATTTTGACATATTAAGCCATCATTCCCTGCTGATTTTTAAGGTTAGGACCACTCTACCCTTGTGCTACACTGTAACATAAATTAGCTCTGTTCTTGTACTTTCCACTCTTTTCCATTATGAGGCAGTTTTCTAGCTCCAGTAAAATGCTTCTTTAATTATTGTAGCTTTATACATTTTTTATAATGTTAAGAAAAATATTTTCTATAATATAGTCATTCATTTTTTTCTAGTGAATTTTAGGCATAGTTTGAATTTTTAACCCAATTGTAATCTTTCACTAAAGATATTTAAATTTATAAATTAATTTGAAGAGAAATAATAATTTTATAGTGCTTTGTATTACTGTTAGAGAACATAGAACGTTGTTCAATTTAGTTGTGTTCTTTCATCTTCCTTAGTTTAGTGGTTTTCTTCATACAGTTTCTCCTCATCTTGTTCATTTTATTCTTATGTATTTTATATCTCTCTGTCCAATTTTCCAACTGATGTCATTTTCTCCCACACCAAACTCCTACTGTATAATTTCTTGTAGTACAGGCCTGCTTGCAATGAATTCTTTTACTTTCTCTTCAGCTGATAAAATTCTTTTTCTCTTGTTCATTTTGAAAAGGATACTTCTATACTCGATATAGAATTTTACATGGAATTTATTTTCTCAGTTTGTTAAAGAGGCTGTCCAGCTGTTTTCTGGCTTTCTTGGTTTCTGAGCAGCCTGTTGTCTTTTCTGTTGTTGTTCCTCTCTAAGTAATGTGGCTTTTGTTCTGGCTATTTTAACGATTTTCAGTTTATTAGTAGTTTTCAAACGTCTCGTTGTGATGCTCTTTGGTTTGCCTCTGTTTGTGTTTTCCAACTTCATGGTCCAGTGAGCTTCCTGCATCACATTTATAAAATTTCTGGCCATAACTTTTTGAAATAATTTATCTATGCTGACTCTTAGACTCCTCTCTTTTTTGCCCCGGGTTTTCTTTCTCTCTCTCTCAGCTTTATTTTGTTGTTTCCATTCTTACATCCTAAATGCACTACTGTTTTCTTCTGCATTGTCTAATCGGCTGTTAATCGCAGGTTATTGTTGTTTTTAATCAGACATTGTCATGTTCATCGCTAGAAGTTCCATTAGATTTTTTCCTGCAGTTGTTTTATTATGGTAAAGTATAGATAATGTAAAATTTACCATTTTCACCATTTTTAAGCATATAGTACGTCACCATCCATTTCCAGGACAGTTATAGTCTTGTCTTACTATAACTCTGTACTTGTTCAGCAGTAATTCCCCCTTCCTGCGGCCCTCAGCCTCTGGTGACCACGATTTCACTTTCCGTCTCTATGGATTTGATTACTCAAGATACCTCATATGACTGAATTACACAGTATCTGTCCATTTTGTCTGACCTATTTCACTTAGCATAACGTCTTCATTATTCATGTATATTGTGGCAGGTGTCAGAATTTCCTTCCTTCTTCAGGCTAAATCATATCGTATTGTTATGTACAGATAGCATTCCCTTTATTCTCTCGTTTGTTGATGGACACTTTTGTTGATTTCACCTTTTGGCTATTGTGAATATTGTTGCTGTTAACATGGGTGTACAAATATCTGTTTGTATCTCTTCTTTCAATTCTTTTGGGTGCATTGCTAAGAGGGGAATTACTGGATCACAGGATTCTATGTTTAACTTTTTGAGAAACCACCATACTGGTTTTCACTGTGGCTGCACAACTTTATATTCCCAGCAGAAATTCACAAGTGATTCAGTTTCTCCATATCTTTGCTGACACTTAAAAAAATTGTAACCATCCTAATTAGTGTCAAGTGGGATCTCACTGTAGTTTTACTTTGCATTTCTTTAATAATGAGTGACATGGAGCATCTTTTTATGTGATTATTGGCCATTCATACATCTTCTTTGGAGAAATGTCTATTAAAGTTCTCTCCTCATTTTTCAAATGGGTTGTGTCTTTTGTTGTTGTTGTTGAGTTGTAAAGTTCTTTATATATTATGGATATTAATCCTAAATCAGATATAGGATTTGCACGTAGCTTTCCATTCTGTGGGTTGTGTTTTCACTGTGTTCGTAGCATCCTTTGATGTACAAATGGTCATTTTTAGGACTTACATTTCTTTGCTCATCATGTTGTTTTTTTTTATACCAGAGCAAGATTTATGGTTTATAATAGCTGTTTCAATGTCTGTGTCTGCTAATTCCACTATATCTGTTATTTCTTGGTCTGTTTTTATTGACCCACTTTCCTCCTGGATCTGCTTAACAGTTACAGCTTCTCTACCTGCCTAGTACTATTCGATTGACTGCCAGATGCTGTGAAAGCCACAGTATTGAGAGTTGGCTTTGGTCTTCTTCCTTTCAAGAATGTTGAAGTTTGTTCTAATAGACAGTTATGTTACTTTTAGTTACGGTTAATCAATTCTAAGTTTGTTTTTTAATCTTTATTATGGTGGGAAGATAGCAGTCCTTACTCTAGATCTAATGTAGCCACACTGGAGGAAATATTTGATATTCTTGTGTCTTCGCTGATAATCCTGATGGTCCCATGAGCATGAGGTCCATGTCCTGGGACTGAATAAAATTCAAATGCCTCCCTTCCCTATGAGCTTGGGGAATCTTTCACCTCACAGCTCTCAGGCAGTTGTTTTGCTTTGTGTCCTGGAATTTCGCTCTAGACATGTTCAGATAAGTGTTTGCTCAAAGACTTAACGAGTCGTTTCTAGAACTTTCTCTTTCTGCATTGTTCCCACCTTTGTGGACTGTGCCTGGGCACTCACAGCTGCCTCTACCTCCCTGACCGTGATCTCTGTGTCCAAAGCTTAGCAAGACCCCTGCCCTCACTGGGATCCTCTTTCCTGCACCATCGTCTAAAACGTGCCCCCAGGCAGAAGGCCATGGTACCATTATGTATGTGTATGTTGTGTGTGTTTTACTTTGATTTCTCTCTATGTGCCTCTCTGTGTGTAACGACTTTAAGAAGTGGGATGCAGCTAAACATACGAATAATAATATGTATGAAAATATAAGTAGCTAACCTGTGTTAAGTGTTCACTTTTGCTTCTCATTAATAACCATCCTCTAAGGTAGTGCTACTGCTATCACCATTTCACAGACGAGGAGGGCATAGGAAGAAGAATAGGGATTCCCCCGGATAAATGCCAAGCATTGGAATCACCTTCCCTTTGACCTACCGGGCGACAAAACAATCCCTACAGATAATTAGGACGGTAGATTCCCCAGACAACCCCTATCCCACCTCCAGAGACCCAGAGACACTGCAGAAAGAGCAAGAAAGGTGAAGAAAAAGAAGCAGTAACGTAAGGAAAAAGAAAAGAAAGGATGTGAAATATTACCCTGTAAAATGGGTTATGTCTCAAGTTCTAAATATATATTTTTTTGACAAAAAAGTTTAAAAGCAAAAATATCTTTGAAAACTTTTTATTCCAATCTTCCCATCTTACAAAGAAGAACACTGAGGCCCACAGGAGGAAGTTTCTGTCAGGACAGCTGGTAGCTACAAAATTTGTAAGAATCAGTGCAAAATAAAAATGTGTGGCCCCTTGCTCAAAAATGTGAAGGGCCGGGCACAGTGGCTCACGCCTGTAATCCCAGCACTTTGGGAAGTGAAGGCACGCGGATCACCTGAGGTCAGGAGTTCAAGACCAGCCTGGCCAACGTGGTGAAACCCCATCTCTACTAAAAATACAAAAAATTAACCAGGCGTGGTGGTGCACACCTGTAATCCGAGCTACTCAGGAGGCGGCTGAGGCAGGAGAATCACTTGAACGTGGGAGGCCGAGGTTGCAATGAGCTGAGATCACGCCATTGCACTCC
Organism: Macaca thibetana thibetana; assembly: GCF_024542745.1. NCBI lineage: Eukaryota > Metazoa > Chordata > Mammalia > Primates > Cercopithecidae > Macaca > Macaca thibetana. Next base: position 104,514,059 of record NC_065590.1, read on the forward strand.
AGCCTGGGCGACAAGAGTGAAGCTCTGTGTCAAAAAAGAAAAAAAAAAAAAAAGAGGGATTTCAAGATGGTGACAGCAGAGACAGAAGCCAACCATAAGACCCTCCAGGTTGGGGCCCAGGTCAGTGACCAGGAGGTGGCTGTGGTGCACGGCAAGGGCTACAAGTCTAGTTCTGATCATGGTAAACTGGGGCTGTTCTCCGTCATCGGATAGAATTGTTGGCTGTCTGCTCCCCTTGTCTCCTTGTAGTTCTGCTTTACTTAGAGCTCATTTCAGATTTGATGGTTTCGTAGGTTTGCTGCACTCCATCTTCTGTCCTTACACACAAACTGAAATCAAGGGCAAAAACATAACCCCCGAGGAGGCACCCACAGGAACACAGCTCAGGAAGCATGCCGTGGCCCTGCTGAACCCTGGGGAGCAAGGAGGAAGAACAGGTCGACCTTGTCCCTTGCTCCTCCAGGCAACTCCCAGCTGTGCAGAGCCTCAGCCTGTCTCAGAGAAGCAGCTGAAGACTGTCTCTGTTTGGGGTACAGCAGTTCCCTAAAGCCCAAGCCTTCCTGACTAGCACAGGCTCCGTGTTCTGGGTGGTCTCAGGAGTTTTCTGCAGGGCTTGGAGAGACTTAACAGAGACAGCACTGAGTCCCAGCTTGAGCAACTGCCTGTGGGCTGAGGAAATCCTCAGAAGGCAGGAGCCAGGCTGAGGATACTGATTAGTAGTTCAGACATTCAGGCCTGGGGGTGGATGCAGTCACAGCCTCTCAGCTAGCTAGTGTAAAAACCTTCTCTGTGAAAAATGTCACCACTGGGAGGAGATTCTCTCCCGGAGAAGGGGATATGCATACATGCACACGCTTGAGCACTCGTATTCACACACGCTTGCATATACAAGGGCTTGTAGCCCTTGCCGTGCACCATAGCCACCTCCTGGTCACTGACCTGGGCTCCAGCCAGGAGGGTCCTATGCTTGGCTTCAGTCTCTGCTGTCACCGTCTTGAAATCCCCCCCGCTTTTTTTTTTTAATGCAAGTACTCGCACACTTGCATTTACATACACAAGATTACAGATGCATATGCGCACATCCCAAATTAAAGGCGTCCAGAGATTGAAATGACGCTGGCTAGTTGTTCTGGATGCAAAGTGAACACAATCTGTGACTCCCCCTAAAACAAAAATTGACTGTCCATACACTGCCGCATTATATAAGAATTCCACTTGCCATAAGGCTGGTGGAGCCATGTCTTAAAATGCGTGCCGTGCTCTCTTTAAAACTGTCAGAGGGTTTGCATGCCTGCAGCAGCACAGTCAGCTTCAGAGCATCGTCATTACCCTCCAAAGAAGCAGGCATCTTTTCTCTTGAAGCGGTGCTGCTGTTTTAGTGGCCAGAATAGTCTTCTCCCACCGCCTCTCCCACCCCCGCCCCTCAGAGGCCCCTCTGCACCCTCAAGAGCTGTCTATGCATAGAACAAGCAGAGCACAGGTGAGGGCTGGAGGCCGCGCGCGGCATGTAGGGGGTTGTTGATCACGCCCACTACTCCGGTGCATGCTGGGGATTGTCATTCACGCCCGTGGCGCCAGGCAGGCGCAGCCCTGGGGCAGTGCATGCTGGGGATTGTAGTTTACGCTTCCTACTACGGGCAGTCGCAGTGCATGCTGGGGATTGAGTGCGCCCTGGCACCATCTTGCCTGGATTCTGGGTAGAGTCCCGGGGTTTGGGGCGGTGTCCTCAGTGCGCACAGCGGCTTAAATCAGAGGCTGAGCCCGGAGCTTCCGTACCACACTGTGCCCTAGCTAAGGACTGGGAAGCAAGTCTACCCAAGGCTCATTCATGTAACCACGCAGCAGCTGGCAGGCACTAGTCCTGGACAACTGAGTTCTCCCTGAAGAAGAATTAAAGCAAAATAAAAACTCTCAAAAAGGAAAACAACACGAATAAAAATAACTAGCATGGGGCCTAAAGGACGTCGCTGAACAAGGAAGACAGCCCATCAGGCAGAAGACCCAGAGGAACAGCAGGCCTCTGAAAACTACTTCTGAACCTGAAATAAAGATATTTAGAAAATTGTTTAGGATCTTTCTTTAAAAAAAAGAATAATTTTAGTTTTAATTATTGACAAATGAAAATGAAATATATGTATGGTGTGCAAAATGACGTTTTAATATATGTATACATTGTGGAATGAATAAATCAGGCTAATCCATATCCACTACCTCACATACTTTGTGTGTGTACCTTGGGAACACTGAAAATGTACTCTTAGCAATTTTCAAGTATACAATACATGTTAATATATTAATATAATTAATATAGTTAATGATTAACTATAATCACCATGTTGCACAATAGATCTCCTCAGCTATTCCTCCCAATGACAATTTTGTATGCTTTGACCCGTCTCTCCCCATGCATCCCTGCATTTCCCTTTGCCCTGATAACCACCATTCTACTCTCTTCTATGAGTTTGACTTTTTTGGATTCTCTATGAAACGGGTCATGCGGTATTTGTCTTTCTGTTTCTGGCTTATTTTACTTAGCTTAATGTCCTTCTAGGTCATCCACATTGTTACAAATGACAGGATTTCCCCATTGTGTTAACGCTGAATAGTATTCCATTGTGTGTATATGCTACATATTCTTTATCCATTCACCTGTTGATAAGCACTTGGGTGGATTCCTTATCTTAGCTGTTGTAAATAATTCTGCAGGGAGCGTGGGAGTTCAATCTGTCTTTGACATACTGATTCCATTTCGTTTGTATATATAACCAGAAGGTGAATTGCTGGATCATATGGTAGCTCTACTTTAACTTTTTGAGGAGCTTCCATACTGCATTCCATAATGGCTGCTGCACAAATTTACATTTCCATCAACAATGCAAGATTCTCTTTCCTCACACCCTCCCACATACTTGTTACCTCTTGCCCTTTTGATAATAGGCATCCTAACCACAGGTATGGGGTGATGTTTTATTGTGGTCTTAATTTGCATTTCCCTGATGATTAGTGATGCTGAGCATTTTCTCATATACTTGTTGGCCATTTGTAGCCTTATTTTGAGAAATGCCTTTTCAGGTTCTTTGCCTATTTTTTAATCAGGTGGATTGTTTCCTTAGTATGAATTTTTTTTTTAGTTTCTTGTGTATTTTAAATATTAATTCTTTATCAGAGGTATGGTTCCACAAATACTTTCTTCCATTCTGCAGTCTGTCTCTTCACTCTGTTGATTGTTTCCTTTGCTGTGCAGAAGATTTTAATTTAATGTAAACACATTTGTCTATTTTTGCTTTGTTGTCTGTGCTTTTGGGATCAAACCCAAAAGATCTTTACCCAGACCAATGCCAGAAAGCTTATCTCAAATTTTTTTCTAGTAGTTTTGCCGTTTTTGGTCTTACAGTTTAGTCTTTAATCCATTTAGAATTAATTTTTGTCTGTAAGGTGAAATCAGAGTCCAGTTTCATTCTTCTGCATATGGGTGTTCAGTTTTTCTAACATCATTTATTGAAGAGACTGTCCTTTCCCCAATGTGGGTTCTGGTCACCTTTGTCAAATATTATTTGACCATAAGTGCACAGATTTATTTATGGGCTCTCTAGTCTGTTCCATTGGTTGATGTGTCTGTTTTTGTGCCCATATCATATTCTTTTAATTATTATAGCTTTGGGGTAGATTTTGAGATCAGGTAGCATAATGCCTCCAGCTTCATTCTTTTTGCTCAGAATGTTTTGGTGATTAGAGGTCTTTTGTGATTCCATGTGAATTCTAGGAATTTTTTTTCTAGTTCTAGAAAAATGTCATTGAGATTTTGCTAAGGATTGCATGGAACCTACAGATTGCTTTGAGTAGTGTAGGCATCTTAACATTATTAATTTTCCCATTCCAAGAACACAAGATACCTTCCTTTCCATCTGTGTCTTCTTTGATTTCTTTCATCAATCTTTCCTAGTGTTCAATGTGCAGATCTTTTACTGCCTTGGTTAAATTTATTCATAAGTGTTTTATTCTATTTTTATTTATTATAAATGGGATTGTTTTCTTGATTTCTTTTTTGAATAGTTTGTTATTAATTTATAGAAGCATTACTGATTTTTTATATTTATTTTGTATCATATAGCTTTACTAATTTTGTTTTTTATTTCTTACAGTTTTGTGGTGGAATCTTTTTACTTTTGTTGTTTTCTCTTTTTCAACACTTTGAATAGTCATTGTGGTGAAATCTTTGGGGTTTTCTATTTATAAGATCATGTCATCTGAACTCAAAGATAATTTAACTTCCTGATTTCTGATGTGAATTCCTTTGAATGGAAGTGGTGAGAGTGGGCATCCTCGTCTTGTTCTTGATCTTAGAGGAAAAGCTTTCAACTTTTCATTGTTGAGTATAATATGTTAGATATGGGTTTGTCATATATGGCCTTTATTGTGCTGAGGTACATTCCTTCTATATCTAATTTGTTAAGAGTTTTTATCATAAAAGACTGTTGAGTTTTGCCAACTACTTTTTTGTGCATCTGTTGAGATTATCATATTTTTTTCTTCTTCATTCTGTTAATCCAGTGTATCATATGTATTGACTTGCATATGTTGAAACATTCCTGCACCCCATGGATAAATCTCACTTGATTAAGGTGACTGGTCCTTTTAATGTGCTGTTGAATTCAATTTGCTAGTATTTTCTTGGTAATTTTTGCATTTATGCTCACCAGGGATATTGGCGTAATTAATTTTCTTGTATTTTATTTATCTGGCTTTGCTATAAGAGTAATGCTGGTCTTCTAAAATTAGTTTGTAAGCATGTCATTGTCTTAATTTTTTTCAGAGATTGAGAAGGCTTGTTTTTAGTAACTTAAATCTTTGATAGAATTCATCCATTAACTCATCAAGTACTGGGCTTTTCTTTGATGGACAGTTATGATTATTGATTCAATATCTTTGTGCATGACTAGTCTGTTCAGATTTTTCACTTCTTCGTGATTCAGTCTTGGTAGGGAGTATGTGTAAATAAATGTGATACACTGCATGGTGGCAATATATCCATTTATTCTAGGTTATGCAATTTATTGGTATATAATTGTTTATAATAGTCTCTTATTATTTGTTTATTCTTATGAACTGTATTTCTGTTTATTGTCCTCAATAAAATTAATATATGGGGAGAATTTCATTCTGCATATGTTAGTAATGGAAATAATAATGCTTTTTAGTTCGGTTGTGCAGCTATAACAAAACATCTGAGACTGGGTAACGTAAAAAGAATGTAAATTTATTGCTCACAGCTCTGGAGGCTGGAAAATCCAAGATCAAGACACTGGGAGATTTTGTGTCTGGTGACGGCTGCTTTCTGCTTCCAAGATGGTGTGTTCTCGTGGTGCCCTTACAGGGCAGAAGCAACAGAAGTGCCAGGCAGCTCTCTGAAGCCTCCTTTCTGAAGCTCTTTAATAAACGCTTTAATCCCATTAACAAAGGTGAAGCCCTCATGACCTAATCACTGCCCCAAAGGCCTCATCTCTTCACCTGGGAGTTCACCTGTTTCAACCATCACCTGGGAGTTCCTGTTTCAACACATGAATTTTGCAGGTCCACACACATTCAAACCATGGCAAATACCTCACATGTACTGAGTGATTACGGCAAATAGTTTCTAGGTATTAGACATATTAATATATTAACCCACTCAGTTCTCACAAGCAGCCCGCTGAGGCAAGTACTGTTATCTTCCCTGAGGTGCAGACAAGGAAGCTGAAGAACAGTGAGGGGAAGTGATTTTCCCCAAGGTTTGTGGCCAATGAGAACCACCGATCTGAATCCATGCCATTACCAGGGCTCAGGTTCCTAACACTAGACCGATGTGTTGCAAAATCAATAAGCAAAGATAACAACAGAGCTGATTAGAGCAAGGAAGATGGTTTTAACATGAAAAATAAAACAGCAAAATTAAAATCTGCATTGCAAGTGGTGAAGAGAAAAATATATTTCTAGATGATAAATAAAATAATTTCCTAAGAAGTTGAAAACAAATTCCTTTCAGTGAATACAATAAATCTTTCCAGAAAAGCCTTTCCAAAAATTAGAATTTACCACCAGTTTCAGAAGTCCAGTTTAGTATCACTAAGAAATATCTATCCTTGGGAAAATTCCTAGACGGAAAATATACAAAAATATACAATTGATCATCTTTGGTGTGAGACCAAGAGTGATACTTTTATTTTTGTGTATCTTAATTGGAAACATTTTGTAGGATATCTGTTTCTTTTAAAAATAAAGAAAAGACCACCAGTTTAGAAAGAACTGAACAGAAGCACCTGGTGTTCACTTTGGGTGTTCGCTTTGTGTCCCGACCCTCTGCCATTCTCATGGGTCCCCAGAGAGGCCCCAGGCTTGGACCTGCATCGCTCCCTTCTCGGGTGATTGTAATTCTCATTCTGGTCAGGCACAGTTAGATGTAGAGTCTCCTCCAATTCCCAATTTACGTCTTGTCTGTGATTCCATCTAATGCCTTTGGGGTCCTCTGTCTGAGACAGGCCTGGGAAGCTGTGGCCACAGGGTGTTGGTGACTGAGGCTGAGACAGGAACCATGTACTCTGGGGTCCAGGGGAGGAAGGTATTTCTTACAGCAGGGACAGGATATGGGATGAGAAGGCTTCACAGGAGGGGCAGTTGGCAGGGTTTGCATGTTCAGTGGGCTCAGAAGCATACAAGGTTCTGTGAAGGATGCAAGGGAGCATAAGGCATCTATTTCCAAGGTAGTTTAACAAGCAAGGCTCACAGGAAGAGACAATTAGAAGAAACAGTCAAATCACAGAGGTTGTCTGTGTGCAGTGGCTTCCTGGGCCTGCAGCTGTCGGTTGCTGTTTGCCAGTGGCTGGCGAGAACTTTGAGGGTTCTCTCAGGACTGGAATGGTGCATGATGTCCTATCCCTCTTATCCAATAAAGCATCCCCAGCATGATGAGGGCTCAGCGAATGATGGATGACTGCTTGCTTGGGAGACAGAGTATCAGACACACCCTTCCCCTGATGTGCTTCTGGGAGAAATATCAGGCTCGAGTTCAATGAGCTATACATAGTTTCATCTGTGCATCACTGTGATTTTGATGGTTAAGTGGCCCACCTAGAATTCACTCATTGCTCCTGAGGACTTCCTCTGGATCTGCATAACCTGTGCGTTCTTATTGTAGAGGCCAGTTCGTTGGTAGATTCTCCAAGTGGGACTGTCTCCCTGAGAACATGGGCTGCTTTGTGTTTGGATTCTGGGTCTGCCATTTACAAGCTTTGGGACCTTGGAAAAATACTTGCCTCTCTACACCGTGAAATGGTTCATGTTCATGCATGAAGTGCAGTTGTGCCGGTGTGGTGGCTCACGCCTGTAATCCCAGCACTTTGGGAGGCCAAGAAGGGCGGATCACCTGAGGTCAGGAGTTCGAGACCAGCCTGACAAACATGGAGAAACCCCGTCTCTACTAAAAATACAAAATTAGCCGGGCGTGGTGGCGCATGTCTATAATCCTAGCTACTTGGGAGGCTGAGGCAGGAGAATAGCTTGAACCCGGGAGGCGGAGGTTGCAGTGAGCTGAGATCGTGCCATTGCATTCCAGCCTGGGCAACAAGAGCGTAACTCCATCTCAAAAAAAAAAAAAAAAAAAAAAAAAAAAAAAAAAAAAAAATGCAGCCGTTAGCATCTGCCTTGTGAGGTTACTGTGAGAATTTCAATAATGCATGGCAAGCGGCTGGCAGGTGGCTGACACACAGTGGGACCTTAGCTGAGGGCAGTGGTGATGGCTGTGGTGATGGGGGTCTATGGATTAACACACAGCAGCACATATCTCGTCTAGCAAACACACAGGGCTGGGCTCTGCTTCACAAAAGCAGCTTCTGGCCACATATCACAGGCGGTTGTTGACACCGTTTTCCAGACTCATCCTGCAGGGATGGCCGTGGTTTTCTCATCATTCTGAGGAGTGTATTTAAGGCTGCAGGCACAGGGGCCCCTTGACACCCGCCTCTGAGGAGCAGGAGAACATTAACAAGCTGGTTCCCGTGGAGCCCCAAGACACTGAGCACACTTGGTGGCCTTTTGTTTCATTCAAATGAAGGAGGCAGAGACTTCATTTCTTCAGAAGCAGCAGCTAAAGCAGATCAGAAAAGGGAAGGTGCAGCTTCAAACCATATCAATAGTGATGTCCAAACAACTGGGGTCTGCTCCAGATGGGCCCATGAGCACGTGAATCAGGAGATTTCTAGAGGGGGTTCTGGGAGTCAGGGCGGGGAGAGGAGCAAATGAGCTGGGGGTCAGCTTCGCCCCTGGTGGGACAACAGAAACGTGAAGGCGGGAAGAGCCAGGGTCAGTAAAATAGGCACACTCAGCTGAAAGGATGAAGACGGACACCACACCCTGGGGGATAACAGGAGTCAGGAAGCTGTGGGTCAGAAGAGCTGGGAGGGGAGCAGGTTCAGGCCGTGTGGGTCACGAGTAGGTGGGACATTGTTACTCCATTCTTGCATTGGTGTAAAGAAATACCTGTGACTGAGCAACTTACAAAGAAAAGAGGTTTAATTGGCTCACAGCTCTGCAGGCTGTGCAGGAAGCATAGCGGCTTCTGCTTCTGGAGAGGCCTCAGAAAGTTTCCACTCACAGCGGAAGGCGAAGGGGAAGCAGGCATCTTACATGGCAGGAGCAGGAGCAACAGAGAGGGAGGGAGGTGCCACCCACTTTTAAATGACCAGGTCTCAGAGAACTCACTCGCTATCAGGAGAACAGCACCGAGGGGATGGTGCAAAACTATTCATGAGAAACCCACCCCTGTGATCCAACACCTCTCCCAGGCCTCACTGTCCACACTGGGGACTGCAGTTTAACATGAGATTTGTGCAGGGACACAGATCCAAACCATATCAGACGTGTTTCTGTGCTGGGCCAGGCACACAGGGTCTCCACGGACCGACAACTGCAGGGTTGGATGCCGCAAGCAGCGGCCCAGACCCAGGAATGAGAGCAAGGGGGCTCCCCCCTCCGTCCCCGGAGCTCATCGACCTGCTTCCTGGTAAGCACAGGAGTGTACCCAGTGAGGTGCTTTCTGCTTCTGGGGGGCTGTCCCTGTTGCATGCCTGTGTCTCCAAGGACTGAGTCTGACCCTGTCTCCCCAGGGAGTCAGCCCTGGAATGCCTCACTCTAAGCTAAACTCCGAGCTCAAAGATGAGCTTTGGTGTTTGGTGTGTTTCTTGCTGTTTAAAGATCTCATTCATTTTAGAGACGCTATGGTCACGAAATAACTTTTAAAATGCAAACTCAAGATCTATAACAGAAACAGTTCCAAAAGCACTCAGCCTGACCTAAAGTTGGTTCATTTAAAGCGTATCTCTGTCCCATGTGCACTTTACAGCTCACCCATTACACAGTTCCACCCCAGACAAATGAACCCCCTTACTGTGCAAATCACCTTTTCTATTTTTTTCTCCCCCACTTTGCCTTAGTGACTGCCTTCAGCTGGAGACAGCTCCTTATTATGATTTTTATCCATATTCTGTAATCCTGCCAGTTCTAACTCAGACAGTGGAAATCTAGTGTCAACGCCAGTGACTTCCCTTTCATCTGAGATTGATGCATGATCACTTGTGTCAGATTCTTTGCTATTGGTTCTGCAAAAGACTGGGGCAGCCCCTGACCACAGCGCTTATCTGTGTGAGTCTCCTGCTTCTCTCCAAGGCCTTTATCCACGGTGCCTGAGCAGGACTCTCCCCACAGGAGCCAGGCAGCCCACGGTCCTCCTCCACGGCTAACCTATCAAGATGAAACCTGTTTCCCAATTTTGTCTTGGGGTATCTCTTGGGTTATGTACCTCTTGTACTTTTAGTTACTTATTTATCTTTTGTATATTATGTTTTGCCATTTGAGTGGACAGATGGCCTGCAATGGAATGTCCAAAGTGGACAAATTTTCAGACTGTGCCTTCAGCAGCTTGACCACCACGGCTGAGTCCTGCGCTTCCGAACTCATATTTTAATCAGGGGAATCTGTCTCCAGGAGACTGCTGCTAAAAGGCAAATGTGTTTTGCAGGAGCAGCCCATTTGTTCATTATTAACCTGACTTAGAAATCGGCATACCTTGAACGGAAGGGAGAAGGACCTACATGTGGAACAGTGGCCTGGCAGGTTTGACTGTGGGTGGGAAGCTGGGGTAGGAGGAGGAGGGGTTAATAATAAATGACTGATTGCTGCTGTCAATGTACCACTACTTGCTGTGCACAGGATTTTTATTCCTAATAATTGCATAGGATAAGTTTTATCACCCCTCTCTATAGGAATCAGACCTCTAGAGGGGTGATACATCGATTATGGTAACCCAGAAAGTTAATGACAGAGGCAGAGCCCAGGGTAGAAGGATAGATATGGTGAATGATTTGGGTAAGGGTTCAGAGAGGGTCTCAAGGCTGGGGTTGGCTGGAAGGCTCCTTGCAGCTCCGAGTTCAGAGGGAGATCCACCATGTCCTTGCTGGGCCCCTGCCAGCTGTGAGCTCTCTCACCTATGGCCCGTGGGTAGAGCTGCTGAGCCCTTCCCTCAGGGGCTCCAGAGTTGCTGGAACTTCCATGACATCTGCTGGGAGCTGCGTCCTGGCAGTGCCTCATGGTTAAGGGGTCTCTCAAAAATGAAGTCAATGTATTGACAGATACATGGGTGGCAAGAAACACATCCAGGGAAGTGAACGCCAAGCAGCTAGAACATCTCTATATACAGGCAGGCATCACACAGGGATGGGAATACATCCTGAGAAACGCGTCTTAGGTGATTTTGTTCCTGTGCAAACATCCTAGAGTGTGTACACCTAGGTGGTATAGCCTCCCACACATCTAGACTACAAGTGCAGCCTATTGCTCCTAGGTTACCAACCCATACAGCAAGTTATCGTACTGAATACTGAAGGCAATTATAACACAAAGGTAGAGATTTGTGTATCTAAACACATCACACACCCCAACACAGAAATGGTACAGTGGAAATATGGTATTATAATCATATGAGAAAACTGTCACATATGTGCTCCAGCATTGACCAAAATGTCACTATGCGGTGCATGACTGTGTGTGTGTGTGTGATGTCATCATGGGGTGCATGATTCTGTGTGTGTGTGATGTCATCAAGGGGTGCATGATTCTGTGTGTGTGTGTGTGTGTGTGAGTGATGTCATTATGCAGCTGATGATTCTGTGTGTGTGTGTAATGTCATTATGTGGTGCATGATTCTGTGTGTGTGTGTGATGTTATTATGTAGTGGATGATTCTCTGTGTGTGTGCCCTGTCTGTATGGTCAGCATCTGTGGATGCAACCAACCACAGATTAAAGACATTTGGAAAAGAACAGATGATTGTGTCTGCAGTGAGCATGTACAGACTGTTTTGTCTGTTATTATTCTCTAAACAATACAGGATAACATATATTTACATAGCATTTACATTGTATTAAATATTATAAGGTCTCTAGAAATGACTTAAAGTATACAAGAGGTGGCCAGGTGCAGTGGATCACACCTGTAATCCTAGCACTTTGGTAGGCGGGGGCCGGCAGATTGCTTGAGCTCAGGATTTCGAGACCAGCCTTGGCAACATGGTGAGACTCCATCTCTACAAACAATACAAAACATTAGCCTAGCCAGGCATAGTGCCGCATGCCTGTAGTCCCAGCTAGTCAGGAGCCTGAGATGGGAGAATCACTGGAGCCCAGCAGGTTGAGGCTGTGATCGCATCACTGCACTTCAGCCTGAGTGCTACAGTGAGACTTTGTCTCAACAACAACAAAAGTATGCAGGATGGTGTGTGTAGGTAATACAAAAATACTATACCATTTTAGATCAGGGGCTTGTGCATCTGTGGATTTTGGTTTTCTAGAGGGGTTCCTGGAACCAATACCCCATGGATACTGAGGGTGGGCTACATGTGCAGATGGTCTCTGGCTTACAGTGGCTTCACCTGACGGCTTTTTGATTTCAGGATGGGGTGAAGGCGCTGCCCTTTCAGTAGAAACCGTGCTGTGAGTGCCCACACACCCATGCAGCCACTGTATTTTTTAGTTTCAGTGCAGTGTTCAATGAATTACATGAGATACTCAACAGGTATTACAAAATAGGTTTTGTGTTAGTTGATTTTTCCCATCTCTAGGTGAATGTGTATGTTCTGAGAACTAAGGCAGACTAGGCTAAACTATGATGTTCAGTAAGTTTGCTGCATAAAATATATTTTCCACTAATGATATTTTCAACTTACAGTGAGTTTATCAGGACATAACCTTTCCATAAATCGAGGAGCATCTGTACAAATGTATTAGAAAAATTGTCCTTCAAACATCCAGAATGTGATGGGCTGATGCGGCCCGTGGTGCATGGATTGGTGGTCCCTGACGACGTTCTTGATTTGGTGTCTTTTAGCAGTATTCCAGAATGAATGAAATAACAGAAGTAGAAGGCACATTTAATCCAATTGAAATTTTACATTTAAAATTACAGCTGATGGCTTTGATGTAAACAGGAAATGAAAGCTGGCTGGACTATTGTGTAAAACAAATCTTGCTTAAGCAGCCAGTCCCTAGACCAAGAAATAAACATTTGGCCAGATTTGGCATTCACATTGACCTACAATCATATTGCTTACGTATAGATATCTTTGAAGACAGAACACATCACTCATTTGCAATATTCTTAAATGTAAAAGCTTTATTGAATGTGAAGATATTCAATAAAGCTTCACAAGCTTAAGTCTAAGCTGTGGGGACAGATTTCAGAAATCGTGTGGGACTTCTCAGTTTTTCACGATGCTCAGATATCTTCTGTCAGGCTTGACCCAGATCCAGATGCACAGATTCTGAATGGACATATTCTTACCGAGAAAATTTAGGGAACATGACAAATAAAAATGTAAATTAGCTGTCAATCAGATATTAAAATGGGTTTTTAAGAAGAATGTTTCTCCTTCAAAAGAGAGTAAAGATGATCCTTCTACTAAATGATTTGAGAGTGTAATTGGCTGATGAGGGTGTCGAGAAACAGTAATAAAGGGAAAGTACGTTTAATTTTAGCTTGTCACTTCCAGCTTTATAAATTGGTGTATTCCAAATGAAAACTCAGTTTTCAAAATTAAATTCCCTTTTTATTTATTTACGTATTTTTCTTCTCCCACCTATTTATGTGGCTCCTTAAATCTACCAGCCAGTGGGCAAAAGCATAAAAGTGAGTTTCCCGTGCACGTGTGTATGCCTCAAGGCTTACTAAAGCGGAGTACTGTGCTCAATGAAATTGTGTTACCTGATCATCGTCTCACAAGCCCCACAGAGCACGTGGTGCTGGGCGCGCATTCCTCAGATGAGCACTTGTTTAGGTGAAATTGTGTTGAGACGGCCGTATCTTATTTCCAACATGGCCTTTTTAACCACATGTAACGCTCCCCGTTCTCTCTTGAGGAAACCTTAAGAAGTTTCTCCCGACCACGGAGAGCAATTACGTGTCTCCAGTCGGCTGTGCCCCGAGTGCACCTGCGACCCACAGTGCTCTTGTTCTCATGCAGATCTGCCCAGCCAAGTAACAAGAAAGCCCAATTAGGCATTCCCTGACAAGAAACAGGTTGAGAAAGACTACTGTGTCGGTGCTTGGAAAGGGAAGAGAAGAGAGGAGCGTGTTGATTTAGCGAAGCTGGGTCAGGGTCGTGAATGCAGGGCCTTCAGACCAGCAGCCACGACGGCCTCACCTGGAAAGGAGTTAGAAACGATCAGGCCCCACCTCATACCTGAATCAGAAGCTCTTGGGGTGCGGCTCAGCAGTCTGCTCCCCAGGCCCTCCAGGTGATTACGGTACATGTTCAAGCGTAGAAATCACAGGTCTCTTGCAAAGGGCTCCTGGTGTCGGGCAGAATCTCAACTCTGCCTCTTGTTGCCTGTGTGCGCCGCCAGATTACTCCACTTCTTCCAGTCTGAGCTTCTTTCTGTGTAAACGGAGACAATTAAGCCTACCTTGGTAGGGTGCTATTAAATATGTTATATATTATGTTAAATACGTTTTATAGGAAATTATGTCTTGTATGTGAAGTAGGATGTCAAATGGAAATATTCCTGCCTCGACGTCAATGGAAGCATCCATCTGGCAGCTATCAGACATCGAGGAGAGGGGGAAGCCCTCTAAGCAGACTCAACAAAGGAAATCACTCAGAATAACTCCTCCACTCCCAAACTTCCTCACCCACTCGGAATACACAACTGCTGGGCCGGGGGGGAAAGGAAAAGGTGTGAAGAAATGTTTTAGCATTATTTTGTGTCTCCAGTCCTGGTGAGAGGGAACTTCAAAGTCTGTGTCCCCTGCAGTTGACAAGAGAGTCTCCTGGTGCCTGCCTCTGCTGGAGGACGCTATTCAGCCTCTTGCAGCTGTGTTGAGAGGGGTCTGCACGCTCCTGGAGTTTATTGAAGTAAGGATTGGATAAGAGTTTAACATGCTGTGTGGGGAAGAGAGAGCTGGAGCAGGTTGCCGACAGATCTCTCCAGAAGTTCTGCCAAGGGGGGCAGAGGGACCCAGCGCCAAGAAGCTGGAGGAGGACACCCACTCACTGGGAACTGTGGGAGGAGTCCCACAGCCTCCCACAAGAGAGATTCATCTGCCAGGTCAGAGGCACGGCAGGAGAGAAGCCACAGCAAAGCTCATTTTCAAAAAACACTCAGACGTGTCCGTGAGAGAAAGAATCTGTTTCAAAAATCTGCCGCAGAGAGTGGAAAGCCAGCTTATAACAGCGTGAGTGTAACAAGAATGGTTCTGTCCTTCATCTTCCTTCTCCCGGCTCCAACATGGGAGAGGGCCCAGCAAACTAAAAGCTGGTGTAGGAGGAGGGAGAAGGGCTGGAAGAGAAACAGGGAAGCTAAATGCAGCCTTCTTTTCCACTCCAGGCCAAGCCACAGCAGCACAGGAGATTGTGCTGTGAAATCAGACCCACAGTTTTGATTAATATTTGCTCTTAACATGCTAACTTTTGAATTGAGACTCTGTGATTTAAGTGACCCTAACATTGTCTAGTACCTAAAAGTGAATAAAATAGACAAAGAGAGATTTTTTGGGGAAAACTATTTTCACTGAAAAACTCTTAAAGGACCAAATGCTAACCATCGAGCTGCGTTCTAGTTGATTACGACGTGAGTTATGCTTGCTCAGTACACACAAGGGCACACCCACATACATACATTAGGGCCTCAGTGATAGTATCTGTTAACTTTCATTAGAGAAAAGAGCATTGAACTCCTTTTAGAATCAGTAAGATTTTACTATCAGATTTTACTGGTCTAAGTATAAAGACAGGTTTAACAAAACACAATATTTTAATAAACACTAAGATGAAGCAACACAAGTTTCTGGCGGCAGTGGTGTTTTCATAGATTCACAGAATGAGAGGGCTCTGAAGTGGCTGAGAGATCTGCAGGTGATGTCATGATTAGCTCAGAGATGCTCAAGCCTGGAGGAGGACTGATGGCCAGGGCAGCCACCTTCCACAGCTTCCGGGGGCACCATTATGGGGTTGACTTCGGGAGTGGTTCCCCTGCCTTTTGAGTGCACAGTGTGGCCATGGCCAGTGTCCCTGTAAATGGCTCTCAAGGCCCGGCCCAGCTGAATTTAAATCCCTTCCAAATGGAAATGCAATATGTTCGAACGCTCCTTGTAACAGAGAACCCTCTGCTTCTCATGGAGATCATCCTGCTTATGACTAACTAGGATCACAAAGACATTTTCACTTATGCAATTGGAAAATTGGGTCTTCTTGTTACGTATCTTAGCTACAATCTACAAGGCCACACAGAGCAAATCTGTCCTCTTTTTATGGCAGTCTTTCAGTAATTTGGGGAAAACTACTGAGATCTTCATGAGTCTAGTTTCTTCAACACTTTCCCATCTGAATTATTTCTTCCATCCTTCCCACTCTGATCTAAACATGTGCTGGTGTATATTAGAACTAGAAGACCATTCTTAGAGTGAAGTCAATGCTCCAAAAAACCCAACTTCCATTGCTTTGCTTTAGATAAAAAAGTAAAAGTAAGATCCAGTTGGGATGTCGACATGTCTAAAACCACGCACTTTGTTAGCTGCAGTAAGAGGAGAGACACTCCAGCCTCCCTGATGTCCATCTCTGGGGTTTTCCCACTGTACCGTCCTGCCTGCAAGGTGCAAGACTATGTCTTCAACATCTCTGCTATTTTTGTTGACAGGAAATGCCTTTTGCCAGTGTATACTTTCCTGCTTCCTGCTGTGTTTGGGGTGGTTGCTACTAGGTTGATACTGAGCCCAACCAGACCACAGCATGAGCCAAGCATCCAAGGGCCAACTTTCCCTAGAAAGACTCACCACAGAGGCCAGGTAACACTGACTGTCAAGGCAATTGGTGTGGACTGATGGGGCAAGGGGCATTCCCACTACGTGGAACAATCATGTGCATCTAAGGAAGCTCAACGCTCTGGATTTAGTAACTCAGGGAAAGCAGTGACCATCACTCAAAGCTGTAGAGTACTAAGGACTTTTAAAATGCATCATTCCTTTTTAGCATTTTAATTACACCATAAATCAATATATAAGGATGGGTCGAGAGATATGCGTTGATTTGTTGAGTATTTACAAATTGCTTACTGTGTGCTGGTACCATCATGCAAATTCACATTTAGTCCTTACAGTAAAACTCAGATGTCAGTGACCATTTTCATTTTAAAAATGATGTAACTGAGGCTCACAGAGAATCAGTGACTTCTCAGTGTCACCATGCTGGTCAGCGGTACAGTGTCACCATGCTGGTCAGCGGTACAGTGTCACCGTGCTGGTCAGTGGTACGGTGTCATCGTGCTGGTCAGCGGTACAGTGTCACCATGCTGGTCAGTGGTACAGTGAGTGTAGCTCAGTGCCAGTCGAACTTCCAGTCCAGGTCCTTTCCATCATCTACTGCTGTTAGAGCTATCTATTGCTGCATAACAATGTAATCCAAAATTAAGCAGCTTGAAACAACACAAGTCTGGCCGGGTGCGGTGGTTCATGTCTGTAATCCCAGCACTTTGGGAGGCCAAGGCTGTGGATCATGAGGTCAGGAGTTCGAGACCAGTCTGACCAACATGGTGAAACCCTGTCTCTACTAAAAATACAAAAATTAGACAGGCACGGTGGCACATGCCTGTAATCCCAGCTACTCAGGAGGCTGAGGCAAGAGAATCACTGGAACCCAGGTGGCGCAGGTTGCAGTGAGCCGAGATCGTACCATCGCACTCCAGCCCAGCCTGGGTGACAGAGCAAGACTCTGTCTCAAAAAAAAAACAAAAACAAAAAACAAAAAAAAAAAACAAAACCCACAATCCAAGGCTTCAATCACTTTACACGGTTTCTGAGGCTCAGAAATCCAGGTGTGGTTCAGGGTGGTTCTGAGTCAGGGTCTCCCATGGGGCTGTGATCAAGCTGTGAGTCAGGAAGGCATTGTCTCAGGGTCGTACTTATTTACATTCCCTTTTTGTCTCTCTTTTTTTCCTCCACATCCTCACCAGCATTTGGTATTGTCTGACTTTTGGATAAAAAAACATTTTAATTGTGATGAGATGACATCTCCTTGTAATTTTGATTTGCATTTCTCTAACGATCACTGATGTCAAATACCTTTGCATATGCCTGTTTACCATTTTGGGAAAAGTCTATTCAAATCTTTTCCCCATTTTTAAATTGGATTATTAGATGTTTTTCCTATAGAGTTGTTTAAGCTCTTTATATATTCTGGTTATTAAGCCCTTGCCAGATGAGTTATTTGCACATATTTTCTTTCATTCAGTAGGTTGTCTCTTCACTATTGGGTGACACTTTTTTAGGGGAAGAAGCTTTTTAACCCAATATTATTTCAGCTGTCCATTTTTGCTTTGGTTGCTGTGCTCCTGGGGTATTACTCAAGAAATTTTTGCCAAGATTAATGTCCTGGAGAGTTTTTCCAATGTTTTCTTGTTTCCAGGAATCACTAGCTGTGGGTCTGTCATATATGGGTTTTATTATTTTGAGGTATGCTCCTTATCCCCAGTATTTAAAGGGTTTTTATCATAAAGGGATGTTGGATATTACCAAATGTTTTTTCTGCATCAATTGATTTGATCATATTGTTTTTGCTCTTCATTCCATTGATATGTTGTATCATATTGATTGATTGAGGTTGAACCATCTTTGCATCCCTGAGATAAATCCCACTTAGTCATGATAAATGATCTTTCTAATGTATTATTGAATTTGGTTTGTTAGCATTTTGTTGAGGATTTTTGCATCAATATTCATCAGAGATATTGACCTGAAGTTTTCTTTCTTTGATGCGCCTTTGTCTGGTTTTGGAGTCAGGGTATTACCGGCCTCATAGAGTGAGTTTGGAAGTATTTCTTCCTCCTCTAATTTTTGGAACACATGAGTCAGATTGGTATTAGTTTTTTTTTTTTTCTTTTTTTTTTTTTTAGATGGAGTTTCACTCTTGTTGCCCAGGATGGAGTGCAATGGCACAATCTCCACTCACTACAACCTCTGCCTCTGGGTTCAAGCAATTCTCAAGCCTCAGTCTCCCAAGTAGCTGGGATTACAGGCACCTGCCACCAGGCCTGCCTAATTTTTGTATTTTTAGTAGAGATGGGATTTCACCATGTTGGCCAGGCTGCTCTTGAGCTGCTGACCTCAGGTGATCCACACGCCTCAGCCTCCCAAAGTGCTGGGATTACAGGCATGAGCCACCACGTCTGGCCAGTATTAATTATTCTTTTAAGGTTTGGTAGAAATCAGCAGTGAAGTCATCAGGTCCTGGGCTTTCCTTTACTGAGAGACTTTTTTTTTTTTTTTTTTTTTTTATGGCTTCAATCTTATTACTTCTTATGGGTCTGTTCAGGTTTTGGATTTCTTCATGGTTCAATCTTGGTAGATTGTATGTATCTAGAAATTACCAATTTCTTCTAGATTTTCTAATTTATTGGTATACAGATCTCCCAGTCAGAATATCAAGAAACATTGTAATTAATTTGGGAGATCTGTTCAATGTTGAAAATGGGGTGTTGAAGTCTCCAGCTATTATTCTGTTGGCGTCTCTCTCTCTCTAGCTCTAATAATATTTGCTTCATATATCTGGGTGCTCCAGTGTTGGGGTACATATATATTTACAATCATTATATCCTGTTGCTGAACTGATTATTTGATCATTATATAATGGCTTTGTCTCTTCTGACAGTTTTTGTCTTGAAATCTATTTTGTCTGATACAAGTGTAGCTACTCCTGCTTTTTTCTGGTTTTACTGGCATGGAATATCTTTTTCCATCCCTTTATTTTTGGTCTATGTTTATCTCTATAGGTGAAGTGTGTTTCGTGCAGGCAACAGAACGTTGGGTCTTGATTTTTCATTCATTCAGCCACTCTATAGCTTTTGATAAGAGAATTTAGTCCATTTACATTCAATGGCCCATTTCTTCCTTCCTGTCTTCCTTTTCGTGACAGTAATTTTGTCTGATGGCATACTTTAATTTCTTGCTTTGTATTTTTGTGTGTCTGTTATATATATATTTTTTGATTTGAGGTTATCATGAGGTTTGCAAATACTGCCATAACCCATTATTTTAAACTGATGACAACTTAACACTGATTGCACAAACAAACTCACAAAAATAAAACTAATAGACTCTACAGTTTAACTTCATCCCCCTGCTTTTAAACTTTTAGTTGTTATCTTTATGTCTTACTGTATTGTGTAAGTCTTGAAAAGTTGTTGTAGTTTTTTTTTATTGGTTTATTATTTAGTCCTACTTAAGAAAAGATTAGGTTTTACACCACAATTACAGTGTTATACTTTTCTGTGGTTTTCTGTATGATTACAATTACCATTGAGTTTTGTACCTTCAGATGATTTATCATGGCTCATTAACATCCTTTTCTTTCAGATTGAAAACTTTCCTTTAGCATGTCTCGTAGGTCTGGTGTTGATGAAATCTCCCAGCTTTTGTTTGGGAAGGTCTTTATTTCTCCTTTATGCTTAAATGATATTTTCCCTGGATATACTATTCTTGGGTAAAAGTTTGATTTTTTTCCTTCAGCAATTTAAATATTTGAAGCCACTCTCTCCTGGCCTGTAAGGTGTTCACTGAAAAGTCTGCTGCCAGATGGATTGAAGCTCCATTTTATGTTATTCAATTATTTTCTCTTGCTGTTTTTAGGATTCTTTCTTTATTCTTTACTTTTGGGAGTTAGGTTTTTAAATACCTTTAAGTAGGCTTCTTTGGATTAAATCTACTTGGCATTCTAAAACCTTCTTGTACTTGAATGCCAATATCATTCTCTAGGTTTGGGAAGTCCTCTGTTACTATTTATTTGAATAAATTTTCTACCCCTGTGTTTTTCTCTACCTCCTTTTTAAGGCCAATAACTCTTAGATTTGCCCTTTTGAGGCAATTTTCTAAATCTTGTAGTTGTGCTTCATTGTTTCTCATTATTTTGTCCCCTCTGACTGTGGACTTTAAAATAGTCTGTTTTCAAGCTCTCTAATTTTTTTTTTTTTTTTTTTTTTTGAGACGCAATCTTGCTCTGTCGCCCAGACTGGAGTGCTGTGGCTCAATCTTGGCTCACTGCAAGCTCTGGTTCCCGGGTTCACACCATTCTCCTGCCTCAGCCTCCCAAGAAGCTGGGACTACAGGCACCCACCACCACGCCCGGCTAATTTTTTGTATTTTTTAGTAGAGATGGGGTTTTGCCATGTTAGCCAGGATGGTCTCGATCTCCTGACCTCATGATCCACCTACCTCGGCTTCCCAAAGTGCTGGGATTACAAGTGTGAGTCACCGTGCCTGGCTTACAAGCTCTCTAATTCTTTATTGTGCTTGATCAATTGTGCTAATTAATAAGAGACTCTGATGCATTCTTCAGTATGTCAATTGCATTTTTTAGCTCTAGAATTTCTGCTTGATTCTTCTTAATTATTTCAATCTCTTTGTTAAATCTTATAGAATCCTAAATTCCTTCTCTGTGTTACCTTGAATTTTTTTAGTTTCCTCAAAATAGCTATTTTGACTTCTCTGTCTAATTGGTCACATATCTGTTTCTCATGATTAGTCTCTGGTGCCTTATTTAATTCATTTGGTGAGGTCCTGTTTTCCTGCATGGTGTTGATGCTTGCAGGTGTTTGCTGATTTCTGGGCATTGAAGAGTTAGAAATTTATGGTATTTGCAGTCTGGACTTATTTGTGGCTGTCCTTCTTGGGAATGCTTTCCAGGTATTGGAAGGGATTGAGCCCCAAGCCCAATAACGCTATGCTTTTTGAAGACTCCTAGAGATCCCACCTTGGTGGTCTTGGATAAGATCCAGAAGAATTCTCTGGATTACCAAGCAGAGGATCTTGTTCTTTTCCCTTTCTTTCTCCCAAAGTGTCTCTCTGTGTTGAGCCACCTGGAACTGGGGCTGTGGTGTCGCCAGCACCCCTGTGACCACCACCTGGAACTGCACTGGGTCAGACCTAAAGCCAGCACAGCCCTGGGCCTTGACCAAGGCCCTTCTCTTCGGGGTGGTGAGTTCCCCCAGGCTCCATGAGTGTCCAAAGATGTGGTCTGTGAGCCAGGGATTAGAGTAAAAAGCCTTGGGAATGTACCTCATGTTCTATTCTACTTCTACAAAGCTGGCACTAAAAGCACAATACAATACAAAGTCCTTCTGGCTCTTCTCTCCCCTTTCTGTAGGCAGAGGAGCCTATCCTTGTGGCCACCACTGCCACTCGTCCCCAGGAGTTTTTGCCTGGCCACTACCAATGTTGACTGCTGGCGATGCCTCTTCTGTTAGCTTGTGATGATGGCCGCCAGGCCTGGAACTCACCCTTCATAACAGAAGGATCCCCTCTGGCTTAGGGGAGGTCCAGAAATGCTGTCCAAGGTCCTAGGCCTGGACTCGGGCACCCCAAGAGCCAAGTCCTGGAATGGTGACCTCCAAAAGCCCACTTAGTGTTCTACCCCACTGTGGCTGAGTTGGTGCCTGAAGCACAAGACAAAATCCCCTTTATTTGCCCTCTGCTCTTTTCAAACAGAAGGAGTCTTTCACCATATGCACCACAGCTGAGAATGTGCAGGGTTGCCCCTGAAGCAAGCACATCTCAGAGCCCAAGGTCCGTGGAGTGTACTCCCTGGGTATTGCTGCTGGCTATTCCGGGCCCAACGGCTCTTTAGTCAGCAGGTGATGAATGTTGCCAGGACTTGGTTCTCACCGTCAAGGCAGTGGGCTCTTATTTGGTCCAGGGTGTGTCTAGAAATGTTATCTGGGAGCTAGGGGCTCCCTGGGGCTCATGACTGTGCCTGCTGCTCTTTCCTTCTGTGGCTGAGCTGGTATTCAAGATGCAAGGCAAACCCCTCCTTACTTTTTACTCTACTCTCCTTAAGCAGAAGGAAGGAGACACTTTCATTGCTTTGAGCTGCACTGCCTGGGGCTGGAGGAGGAATGGGACGAGCCTTCCCTAGCCACCCCAGCTGGTGTTTTTCTAGAACACATGCCATCCTAGTCCTCTGGCTCTGAGCCCAGCTTACCACTAGGAGTTGCCTAGGGATTGCAGTCCTTGTTTCCTAGACTGCCTTTCAAGTTTACCTAGGACCCCAGAGCACTTCAGCCTGTAACAGTAAGGCTTGCCTACAAACTCAAGTTCTGACCACTGGGATGGGTGAGTCCCCTCTGGCTAGAGATGGTCCAAATGCCCCCTCCATGTGCTGGTGCTGGCTGAGCCCAGCATGGTTTTATTCTCTGCTGTGACAGGGCAACACTGAGTTCAACGTAAAGTCCCCCAGTGCTCTCCCTCTCCAAAGTGCACAGACCTTCTGTGCTGCAAGGCCACCTCCAGGAGATGGGGGGGGTGTGGCACTGGTGATTCCATACTCTCTCGATCCTGCCCTCCTCAATGCCTATTTCAGTGACATGAAGATAAAACCAGGTACTGTCATTGCTCACATGATTTGTGGTTCTTGTGATGGTGCTTTTCTACGTGCAGATAGTTGTTAAAATTTGGTGTTCCAGTGAGGGGGACAAACAGTGTAGGCTTCTATTTGGCCATCTTGCTCCACCAAGCCCCTACTGTAGTCTCAAAAGGCAAAATAGATTCTGCTCATAGAAAAATATTTTGAAAATCTGACACAGAGGGAGGAGGGGAGAGAGAGAGAGAGAGACAGAGACAGAGACAGAAAGAGAGAAAGAGAGAGAGAGAGAGAGAGATCTCCACAGGACCCTCTTTCCCATGTATCTGCTCAGGCTCTCTCAGGCAGGGCAATCTCTGGCTTTTCCAGCTCTGCTTCACTCATTTCCCAAACCAACACCACAAAGGCCCAAGAGCCCCATGAAAGGTGGGAGGGGGCTCTGCCTTCTCAGTATTTTTTGTTTTTCAACAAACATTCTTTTGACAAATACTTCACAAACACTTATAATTTGATAGCCATTGTGCTAGCACTTCACTAACCACCTCTAATCTCTGGAGCCAACCTGCAGGTCAGCAGTCACTATCACCGCTGTGCAGATGAGGCTGATGAGGGGGACACCAGGGTGCAAGGCCATGTAGGAGGAAGCACATGGCTGAATGTAAGCCAAGGCAGGGCAATCATTCTCTGTAGACATCACTATAGTCCAGGAGCAGGGCTAACGGGACTAAGAGAGGGGCAGATTCAGGAGTTTGGAGGGAGGCAAGGCCACAGCCAGTGGGTGGATGCTGGGCTGCTCCAGGAATGAAGGCATTTGAGTGTCACTTTGAAAGAGCCTTGGGTGTTGGATGGCAAAAACGGGGCAGGGGTGCGGCTGGGAGCAGGGAAAGTGGCTGAAATGAGATGGAATTGTTACTATTTGAAGTATTTCCTTTATTTTTTTTTCTACTAAATTTCCACTGTCTTTTTAATAATTGCAAATCCCTCTCCACCTACGGAACTGGGTGGGGTTGTAAGGCTTCCTTGGCAACCTATGGGTGATTTGTTACTTTTTTCCTCTGTTTTCATAACATTTTGGAGGGAAATTGGGGATGGCTCTGTCAAGGTTTATTAGCAAGCTACGAGTTTTAGACGGAAGCCTGACATTCTGTACAATCGATGAAATCAAAGCGGTTTTGAGGAATGTTTGGGTTAATCCTCCCTGTTTGGAACCAGCTTCTGTTACACAAATGTGCAGAACTGAGCATGAGTGATAAATGAAAACAATAGGGTAACAGTTCCTTCTCTGCTGATCCATATCCAAATATGCTATAAAAATGGTAATATATGTATTCATAATTAACATGCCGGCCATAAATCATTTCAGAACTAAATTATTAAAACGATGAAATGCACACATCTCTATTAGAGATGAAAATATGTTTGTGGAAAAGTTAGGAAAGTTAAAACCAGGTCTGCTGAGGCAAACTTGCTATGGCCCACCCTGGTTCTCATTGAAAGATGGAAAAGGTGGGCCCATGGAGACCAGCCCCAAAGTCCAAGAAAGGTGAGAGCTCAAAGAAAGAGGCTGCCAATCCAGTTTCTCAGAAAGAAACATTTAATGGAGACGTACAAACAGAAGCCATGTGTGTGTCCTGGGCAGGATGAGACAAGATGGTGGATCCTCACACCATCATCACCCAGACGCTGAGATCATATACCTCAGAGGAGGGATGCAGACACATGTTCTTTAGCAGGAATGGGTAAGAATTTGCCTCAAGGGCAGGATTTAAGTATTTGCCCTTCCACAAGGGACCACAGATCAACTGGAAATCTCAAAGGCCTTCCCAGAACTGGGGTTAATCAGAAGTCAACATGGCAGATTAGCTTCAAAGATGGAGTTGCTTTAGCCTCCCATTCAAGATGGAGTCGCTTTGGCCTCATGTCCAAGATGGAGTCGCTTTGGCCTTCACAGCATCTCATGATGACGGTTTACCACCACCGGTGAATCTCAGGCTGGAAACTGGGGTCCAAGGTAGTGTGGAAACTCCAGATGGATGCAGGAAATGTTACAGGCTCAAGCCATGAACACATAACATCCAGACAGAATGACAGTAATGCAATGCTGTGACCTTCAGGCTGATACCCACAGGCTGCATTTTATCCACAAAGTTACAACAAAATTCCTGGGTGACCCTGGACAGCAGTCACCCATCGACGAGTCCCTCTTTAAGAATCACGGGTCTGCAGATTGGCCAGGTCCTGTGCGTCTCAGCCCTTCTCTGGCAGATGTGAGATTACACAGCTAGCAAGCAGCTAGTTCAGACTGAAATCTTAGGACAAGATTCAAATCTTCAAGGGGACAAGAAGAGCTGGACCCCAGTTTCCCCCAGACATCTTCCTGATTAATGGGTTGGCAGCCTCAGCTGTGGTGAGGTGGGGTAAGAGAGACCCTGAGAAATGGGGGAGTAGCCTGGGGACCCCCAGTAGTTAAAAGACTGCACTTGGGTGAATCCTGAGGCCCAAGAGTCTCTTCCTGATGTGGATACCGCTGGGATGGGCCCAGTACCTAATGAGAGCTGTAGCCAAGAGTTCTTGTCTGACCTGGGGCCCGCAGCAGACCCCAATAGCCAAGAACCTGGAGTGCTTTGGCGGAAGATTCTCTTCCTGGTGCCTTAAAAAATTAAAATCTACGTAACAAACGTGATGCTTAGGCTATAAAGAGACCCTCCATGGGCTGACTTTTTCTGTTGTTAATTTCTGAAACAGGGTCTTTCTTTGTCACCCAGGCTGGAGTGCAGTGGCACAGTCATAGCTCACTGCAGCCTCAACTTCCTGGGCTCAAGAGATCCTCCCGCCTCAGTCTTTGAAGCAGCTGGGACTACAGGCACGTGCCACCACGCCTGGCTAATTATTTTGCATTGTTTTTTGTTTGCAGATGGGGTTTTGCCATGTTCCTCAGGCTGGTCTTGAATTCCTGGGTCCAAGCACTCTGCCCTTCTCAACATCCCAAAATGCTGGGATTACAGGCATGAGCCACCGCACCCTGCCCTTTAATTTTTAATGAAGTAAAATTAAATGTGCCGAGCTTATGTGGGCCTGGTTTGTGAGAGGCACTCTTCTACTCATTATCTTAGCTAATCCTGTCTAGCTGGAGCCCAGACAGGTGTGCTGTCTGCTCTATTTCACGCTGCTAGGGAGAAGTGGGGTCAGGGTTTGAATTCAAGCGTTATAAAGCTGAAGCTCATGCTTCTTGTGCAAACACACTCAAGCACACACACACACACACAGACACACACACACTATGCAACAAAAGATCGTGCAGCCTTTTTTAAATGCCAGCCATCGTACTGCACTTTCTCAGCTGTGCTCTCCTCCTGCCCCTCGTCGGATTATGATCATCTCCTTTTAAGCCTCTGTTGTAAATGATTCAAAGATCAAGCAGGGATTTTGTGGGCAGCTTTGAGCAAAGAATAAAAAGGATTGAGCATAGAGTCTGCATTCTAAATGTCTCTTCTCTCACCTTCTGAAAATATCCCAAATAAAATCAGGTTATTATGATTTAAGTAGCCAGTAAAAGGCAGGAACATCTGCCCTCAGAGATGAGGAAAGAGTCAGTACTAGAAAAATAATCACTAAAAATACCGAGCATTCACTGTGGCCAGATGCATCTCATGCATTATTACCAGTCCTCGTCTTGCTCTGAAAGCAGCCTTCATCACCCTTGTTCTCCAGTGAAGACACAGAGAGCCAGAGAGTCTCAAGGGCCCAGCCTAGTCCATGTTGCCAGGAGGTGGACAGTCCGGCCGGATTCATTGTCTGGGTTCTTTTGTCCCTCCCTGCGCTGCCATCATCTTTCCCTGCTGAGAAAACACCTTCTTTAATGATTTGGAATAAAATGTGAAGCTGTGCAGGAGGCTGGGATGTATCTCAGACTAACTTAATCAGAAGCTCTAGAGATGGACCCATGCATCTGCATTTAATAGTGATTTTGATTCGCAGCCACGTGTGTAGCTGTGCTAAGGGGATACGCTGAAAGGGAATTGATAACAAGATCCATGTGACCCAAGCAGTTCGACAGCAGAGTTGTGAATGACAGAAAAGGTGTGACTATAACTTTCACAAGCGTAATTGTAGATAACTTTATATAATCAATATTTTAGAGCAAAAAGGTTTTTTTTTTTTTTTCTAAATTCAATCCAAATCCTTGCTCACAGCGAAATAAAAAAAACAAAACAAAAAATCTGAGAATCAAAGATGCAAAGGAACTTGCCTGGAGGTGAGAAGGGCAGCTGGTGCGGCAAGGGGGCCCGCAGCTCCGTGTTCTCCCCGCTCCTCCAGCGTGTACGTTTGGTGACAAAGGCATGGACACTGTGTGACCAATTCCGTCCTCTGCTGGTGATTAATTTGCTTTAGTTTTCAAAGTGGAAAAGGAGTTTAGTGTGAAAAGGCATGTTTTCTTGGGTACAATGTAACTCTGGCTCCAGCTCCAAGTACGGCCATTGTGATGAGTCCCATCAGTTCGCTCCGTAACTCAGATCTTCAGAGTTTGCCTTAATCCACACCCTCTTTCCGGGAGCTTGCGTCCGAGCCACACCTTTGTTTCATCAGCATGAACACTGTTGCTTTGACTCCCACCTGCGACTCTCCCCTCTAATTCCCCAGATCGCTTCTCAGCTGTGTTTCCTCCACATGGCCTGTGGAAATGGCTGGTCCGGAATGGGCTCCTGATGCTTTCTACTCAGGCTCCTGCTTCTTCTAGCAAGAAATACCTCCCTCTCCTGAGCTCCCGTTATCGCTGTGAAACTAGACTTTTCTATGTGAGAATGCAATTTCAGACCGCGGGGCCTGAGTGGTGCAGACAGCTTAAAAGTGAATGTCTACATCACTTAGCAAGACAAGGGCTGATTGTGGTTATTAATTTTAGGATTATGAAATGAACTGCAACTGATGCTTAGAAAAAAAGGGAAAGTAGATCACATTCTTCATGATGCACACATGATGTGCGTAGACCAATATCACAAGGCCCAAGTACAGACCGTCAGTCAAGTTGTTGCCAGATGCCGACTGGAAATAAGGTTATACATATGTATAGGTACTGATATAACCACACACACGGATATGATGAGTATGCGGATGTCTGTGGATGCATGTATACTTAGTAACGCCAGATGCTGACTTATCACCAGATGTTGAAGCCCAATATACCTGATTTTATTGGGCTGAAAGTATAGCATAAATTATAAAGACACTGAATAAGAAGCGTCATTTTGCAGGTGTCTGATATAATAGCTACCTAAATAGTTGAGGAACGCACTGACCAGGGTTATTAGCTTCCCAGCTATAGTAATGCTTGTCCTTCTTACATATCTATTACATTCAGTGTCGTATTGGAGAGAATTCTGAACAAGTTTCCTCTAGTGGATGAATCTTCTAGAAGCTTATTAATAGTAAATCCAAATTCTGTAAACAATTGTAAAGAGGTTTATTCTGAGCCAACATGTGTGACCACAGCTCAACAGAAGAACGGTTTCAAGAGGTCCATAGAAAGTACGACTGGAGCAGTCACCATTTACAGTTTAGTTTTAAATATTTTAGGGAAGCAAGAGCTACAGGCAAATACATAAATCAACACATGGAAGGTAAACATTGGTTCAGCCAGAAAAGGCAGGATATCTTGAAGTAGGGCTTATAGGTTACAGGTGGATTCAATAATTTGCAACTGGTTAAAGCATTAAGGCTCTGCCTAAAAATCTGGCATCAGCAGAAAGAAATATATATTTTTAAATTTTATTTCATTTTAAGTTCTGGGATACATGTGCAGGATGTGTAGGTGTGTTACATTGGTAATGTGTGCCATGGTAGTTTGCTGCACCTATCAACTTATCACCTAGATATTAAGCCCAGCATGCATTAGCTAGTTATCCTGATTCTCTCCCTCCCCTTGCCTGCCTGACAGGCCCTGGTGTGATGTCTAAGTATTCTCATTGTTCAGCTCCCACTTATGAGTGAGAACATGCAGTGTTTGGTTTTCTCTTCCTGTATTAGTTTGATGAGGATGATGGCTTCCAGCTCCATCCATTTCCCTGCAAAGAACATGATCTCATTCTTTTTTATGGCTGCATAGTATTCCATGGTGTATATGTACCACATTTTCTTTATCCAGTCTATTATCGATGAGCATTTGGATTGATTCCATGTCTTTGCTATTGTGAGTAGTGCTGCAGTAAATATACACGTGCATGTAACTTTATAATAGAATGATTCATATTCCTTTGTGTATATACCCGGTAATTGGATTGTTGGGTCAAATGGTATTTCTGGTTCTAGATTCTTGAGGAATTGCCACATTGTCTTCCACAATGGTTGAACTAATTTACACTCCCACCAACAGTGTAAAAGCATTCCTATTTCTCCACAGCCTCGCCAGCATCTGTTGTCTCTTGACTTTTTAATAATCACCATTCTGACTGGCATGAAATGGTATTTCATTGTGGTTTCGATTTGCATTTCTCTAATGATCAGTGCTGTTGAGATTTTTTTCATAAGTTTGTTGGCTGCCTAAATGTCTTCTTTTGAAAAGTATCTTTTCATGTCCTTTCCCACTTTTTGATGGTTTTTTTTTTTCCTTGTAAATTTGCTTAAGTTCCTTGTACATTCTGCATATTAGACCTTTGTCAGATGGGTAGATTGCAAAGATTTTCTCCCATTCTGTAGGTTGCCTGTTCATTCTGATGATAGTTACTTTTGCTGTGCAGAAGCTCTTTAGTTTAATTAGGTCCCATTTGTCAATTTTGGCTTTTGTTGCAATTGTTTCTGGCAATTTCATCATAGAATCTTTGCCCATGCCTATGTCCTGAATGGTATTGCCTAGATTTAGAAAGAAATGATTTAAGTTAAGGAAGTCTGTCAACCAATACGCTGGGTCAGACTGACCTGTAGGGGTGGGTGACTTAACCCTTGCCCCACATGGCCTTAAGTCCTGTTTGTAATTTGGGATCGTATGGCCACAGGAGTCCCTTCTGTCAGTCCTCCCATCTCTACTTCAGCCTCAGTGCTGGTCAGTTGTGTCTAAATTCCAAAAGGAAGGGGATATGATATAAGGAGGCGTGTCTGACTTCCCATCCCTTCGTGGCCCAGAATTCAGTTTTTAAGGTTTTCCTAGGCTCTCCTTGGCTAAGAGGGGGTTCCTTCAGTGGGGTAGGAGGGCTTAGGATTTTGTTTTTAGTTCCCAAGGTTTAGGAAATATCTCGTTTAGCGGGAGCTCCCCTGCCATGCCAGCTGGGTCCGTGGTACAAAGAAGATGACCGAGGTTTGGTTTAGGTTGCCAGGTTGCATGCCTGCCTTTAGGCAGAAGCACTGCCCTGTACACCTAGTGACTCTTATTTTCTTTGTAACAGATTTTACCATAAGCACCTCTCATCCCATCCTGCTTTCCAGTCTCTCCCCGTCGCTCCTGCCGAGGAAGTTCATTCATTCCCCTCTAAGGCGTCCTCATCTCTCCCTGGGAGGAGCACAGGCCCAGCGGTGGCAGAAGCGCTGGCCCCCAGCCCTGCTGTATGAGCGACACGGGGAAGACCTCCTGAGCTCCACGCCCTGAGAACAGCCTGTGTCCCCCGGAAAGCTGCAGCCTGGCCTCTTCACACCAATCTTCCGCAGTTGCCTTCCTCAGATGAGATGGCTCTGACTGGAGAATCCAAAGGACCGCCGCCTTCCTTTCCTCCGGAACATGTATCCAGGGCTTTCGGGAGACCCCAGCGCTGTGAGGACATTGCTCTGCGTCCACCCTGCTGCCACTGAAGGACTTACACCAGCTGCGACGCGGCCTGTCGTGCTTCTAAGCTGTCATTTCTCTCAATCATAGGCAACTCCTCATTCCTTTTTTCTTCCTTTCCTCTTTCTGGCAAAATGATTTTAGGTATAAACGATTCCAAAATCACACCAGGGAATTAAATACGAGGCGAAATGCTCATTGTCTGAACAACCAGAATCGTCAGTTTAGTGGCAAAGGACCAGTTAATTCAAACCGGGGAAGAGCTGAGGCTTGGCAAACGCAGCCAGAGCCCATGGTAATAAAACATCTGCATTTACTCCGGCTTTACCAATGCCAGGCCAAGGGGCTGAACCCCTTTCTGCCTCCATGCTGTTTTCATTGATCAGCACACTGAGAGGTGCTCTGCCTGAGAAGTGGGCTGGGGTCTCTGCCTTTGGAGGCGTTATGGCCAAGGGCACATGCTTGGATATCAGAAATCCTGGACTGAATCCCGTCTCTCCAACTTAACAAACTGCGTTAGGTACAAGGACTTCCCTGTGTGTTAGTCACTTTCCGTTTTCTCATCTCTAACATGGATGTGATCAAACTGGTGATGAAGAATTTTGTGATTCCCAGTCGTTCCATGCTTTAGAACTAGCTGAGGAGCTTTTAAAAATCTGGAGTCTGGGAAGAACCACATTTTGACCATGTGAAAATATGGGGGACATCATCAGCACTTATTAAAGATCCCGAATGAGTCCAGCGTGCAGCATTTGGGAGCTGTGGGGTTGCTGTGAGGACTCAAGGGCACCCTGAAGCTACCTTGTCCAGCTGGCCGTAAATCCGGGTCATTCCAGTAAAGCCAGGCCTGCCTTGGCTGCCAGTGTTCCCAGTGGGGGCTGTTTCTCCTTCACTTTTCAATTCGTCAGTCATTTAAGTTGATAATTAACTTTGAAAGGTGGAAGTTTTCCCAAATATGTTCTTATAATCATATTTAATATTAGAATGACATCAGTCTTTCCTAAATAATTTTATAGTGAAATAGGATTTTAATCAAAATGCCCCAGATATTTAAGCTTTTTAATGATTCTCAAATAAGCAGGTGATGACAGCAAGAGAAGAAAGAAACAATGAGAGGGATGTGGGACTCACTCAGCCAGATACTGGGAGCTGCTCCCCAGCTGGGACAGTTTTAAGGGCCAGTCTCCCTAGGTATTGGGAGCTGCTCCCCAGCTGGCCCGGTCTCCCAGCTCTGCTCCTGGTGAGGGCTCCAGGCAGCTGTGCTGTGCCCGTGAGGCGGGTGGTCCCCTTCCCGTGGCACCTTGAGCTCCTGTTTGTGTCACAGCCAGAGTTTACTGTTCTGTGGGGTGACTGTCTCCTTAAGCATGCTTGCTGGATTCTCAGTGTCTTAGTTTCACATCTATTCCAGGGCATTAGTGAGACACGGCAGGGAGCGGGCACTCGAAACATAGTTTTTTGAAAGGCAGATAAAATAAGGCAGAGGGAAGGAAGCAGAGGAAAACGGGCTCTTTGGGGGTCTCTTTGAGGACTCCGGGCCCCACGTCTGTGACCCTCCGGAGGGATGAGCCCCGAGGCAGCGCAGGCTGCTCCTTAGAGAGTATCTGTCGAAGCTGAGCATGTCTGTGCGCCTGCGTCAGCATCCTGCTTTGTACTGTTGATCTGCTCATTTGACAGACGTGTACAGTGCACCCCCCAGACACACACCATTGACAGACATGCACAGTGCACCTCATGGACACATACCCTCGACAGACATGCACAGTGCACCCCCAGACACACACCATCGACAGACATGCACAGTGCACCCCCCAGACACACACCATCGACAGACATGCACAGTGCACCCCCAGACACACACCATCGACAGACATGCACAGTGCACCCCCAGACACACACCATTGACAGACATGCACAGTGCACCCCCCAGACACACGCCCTAGACAGACATGCACAGTGCACCCCCCAGACATATACCCACGACAGACATGCACAGTGCACCCCCCAGACACACACCATTGACAGACATGCACAGTGCACCCCCCAGACACACGCCATCGACAGACATGCACAGTGCACCCCCAGACACACACCATCGACAGACATGCACAGTGCACCCCCAGACACACACCATTGACAGACATGCACAGTGCACCCCCAGACACACGCCCTAGACAGATATGCACAGTGCACCCCCCAGACATATACCCACGACAGACTTGCACAGTGCACCCCCCAGACACACACCATCGACAGACATGCACAGTGCACCCCCCAGACACACGCCATCGACAGACATGCACAGTGCACCCCCCAGACACACGCCATCGACAGACATGCACAGTGCACCCCCAGACACACGCCATCGACAGACATGCACAGTGCACCCCCAGACACACGCCATTGACAGACATGCACAGTGCACCCCCAGACACACGCCATCGACAGACATGCACAGTGCACCCCCAGACACACGCCCTAGACAGACATGCACAGTGCACCCCCAGACACACGCCATCGACAGACATGCACAGTGCACCCCCAGACACACGCCCTAGACAGACATGCACAGTGCACCCCCAGACACATGCCCTTGACAGACATGAACAGTGCACCCCCAGACACACACCATTGACAGACATGCACAGTGCACCCCCCAGACACACACCATTGACAGACATGCACAGTGCACCCCCCAGACACACACCATTGACAGACATGCACAGTGCACCCCCAGACACACGCCATTGACAGACATGCACAGTGCACCCCCAGACACACGCCATTGACAGACGTGCACAGTGCACCCCCAGACACACACCATTGACAGACATGCACAGTGCACCCCCCAGACATATACCCACGACAGACATGCACAGTGCACCCCCCAGACATATACCCACGACAGACATGCACAGTGCACCCCCCAGACACACACCATTGACAGACATGCACAGTGCACCCCCCAGACACACACCATTGACAGACATGCACAGTGCACCCCCCAGACACACACCATTGACAGACATGCACAGTGCACCCCCCAGACACACGCCCTAGACAGACATGCACAGTGCACCCCCCAGACACACACCATTGACAGACATGCACAGTGCACCCCCCAGACACACGCCATCGACAGACATGCACAGTGCACCCCCAGACACACGCCATCGACAGACATGCACAGTGCACCCCCAGACACACGCCATCGACAGACATGCACAGTGCACCCCCCAGACACATGCCCTTGACAAACATGCACAGGGCACCTCATGGACACATACCCTCGACAGACATGCACAGTGCACCCCCAGACATATACCCACGACAGACATGCACAGTGCACCCCCCAGACACACACCATCGACAGACATGCACAGTGCACCCCCAGACACACACCATTGACAGACATGCACAGTGCACCCCCCAGACACACGCCCTAGACAGACATGCACAGTGCACCCCCCAGACATATACCCACGACAGACTTGCACAGTGCACCCCCCAGACACACACCATCGACAGACATGCACAGTGCACCCCCCAGACACACGCCATCGACAGACATGCACAGTGCACCCCCCAGACACACGCCATCGACAGACATGCACAGTGCACCCCCAGACACACGCCATCGACAGACATGCACAGTGCACCCCCAGACACACGCCATCGACAGACATGCACAGTGCACCCCCAGACACACGCCATCGACAGACATGCACAGTGCACCCCCAGACACACGCCCTAGACAGACATGCACAGTGCACCCCCAGACACACGCCATCGACAGACATGCACAGTGCACCCCCAGACACACGCCCTAGACAGACATGCACAGTGCACCCCCAGACACATGCCCTTGACAGACATGAACAGTGCACCCCCAGACACACACCATTGACAGACATGCACAGTGCACCCCCCAGACACACACCATTGACAGACATGCACAGTGCACCCCCCAGACACACACCATAGACAGACATGCACAGTGCACCCCCAGACACACGCCATTGACAGACATGCACAGTGCACCCCCAGACACACGCCATTGACAGACGTGCACAGTGCACCCCCAGACACACACCATTGACAGACATGCACAGTGCACCCCCCAGACATATACCCACGACAGACATGCACAGTGCACCCCCAGACATATACCCACGACAGACATGCACAGTGCACCCCCCAGACACACACCATTGACAGACATGCACAGTGCACCCCCCAGACACACACCATTGACAGACATGCACAGTGCACCCCCCAGACACACGCCATTGACAGACATGCACAGTGCACCCCCCAGACACACGCCCTAGACAGACATGCACAGTGCACCCCCCAGACACACACCATTGACAGACATGCACAGTGCACCCCCCAGACACACGCCATCGACAGACATGCACAGTGCACCCCCAGACACACGCCATCGACAGACATGCACAGTGCACCCCCAGACACACGCCATCGACAGACATGCACAGTGCACCCCCCAGACACATGCCCTTGACAAACATGCACAGTGCACCTCATGGACACATACCCTCGACAGACATGCACAGTGCACCCCCAGACATATACCCACGACAGACATGCACAGTGCACCCCCCAGACACACACCATCGACAGACATGCACAGTGCACCCCCAGACACACACCATTGACAGACATGCACAGTGCACCCCCCAGACACACGCCCTAGACAGACATGCACAGTGCACCCCCCAGACATATACCCACGACAGACTTGCACAGTGCACCCCCCAGACACACACTATCGACAGACATGCACAGTGCACCCCCCAGACACACGCCATCGACAGACATGCACAGTGCACCCCCCAGACACACGCCATCGACAGACATGCACAGTGCACCCCCAGACACACGCCATCGACAGACATGCACAGTGCACCCCCAGACACACGCCATCGACAGACATGCACAGTGCACCCCCAGACACACGCCATCGACAGACATGCACAGTGCACCCCCAGACACACGCCCTAGACAGACATGCACAGTGCACCCCCAGACACACGCCATCGACAGACATGCACAGTGCACCCCCAGACACACGCCCTAGACAGACATGCACAGTGCACCCCCAGACACATGCCCTTGACAGACATGAACAGTGCACCCCCAGACACACACCATTGACAGACATGCACAGTGCACCCCCCAGACACACACCATTGACAGACATGCACAGTGCACCCCCCAGACACACACCATTGACAGACATGCACAGTGCACCCCCAGACACACGCCATTGACAGACATGCACAGTGCACCCCCAGACACACGCCATTGACAGACGTGCACAGTGCACCCCCAGACACACACCATTGACAGACATGCACAGTGCACCCCCCAGACATATACCCACGACAGACATGCACAGTGCACCCCCCAGACATATACCCACGACAGACATGCACAGTGCACCCCCCAGACACACACCATTGACAGACATGCACAGTGCACCCCCCAGACACACACCATTGACAGACATGCACAGTGCACCCCCCAGACACACACCATTGACAGACATGCACAGTGCACCCCCCAGACACACGCCATCGACAGACATGCACAGTGCACCCCCAGACACACGCCATCGACAGACATGCACAGTGCACTCCCAGACACACGCCATCGACAGACATGCACAGTGCACCCCCCAGACACATGCCCTTGACAAACATGCACAGTGCACCTCATGGACACATACCCTCGACAGACATGCACAGTGCACCCCCAGACATATACCCACGACAGACATGCACAGTGCACCCCCCAGACACACACCATTGACAGACATGCACAGTGCACCCCCCAGACACACGCCATCGACAGACATGCACAGTGCACCCCCCAGACATATACCCACGACAGACATGCACAGTGCACGCCCAGACACACGCCATCGACAGACATGCACAGTGCACCCCCAGACACACGCCATCGACAGACATGCACAGTGCACCCCCAGACACACGCCCTAGACAGACATGCACAGTGCACCCCCAGACACATGCCCTTGACAGACATGAACAGTGCACCCCCAGACACACACCATTGACAGACATGCACAGTGCACCCCCAGACACACGCCATCGACAGACATGCACAGTGCACCCCCCAGACATATATCCACGACAGACATGCACAGTGCACCTCCCAGACACACACCATTGACAGACATGCACAGTGCACCCCCCAGACACACGCCATCGACAGACATGCACAGTGCACCCCCAGAAACACGCCATCGACAGACATGCACAGTGCACCCCCAGACACACACCATTGACAGACATGCACAGTGCACCCCCCAGACACACACCATTGACAGACATGCACAGTGCACCCCCCAGACATATACCCACGACAGACTTGCACAGTGCACCCCCCAGACACACGCCATCGACAGACATGCACAGTGCACCCCCCAAACATATACCCACGACAGACATGCACAGTGCACCCCCAGACACACGCCATCGACAGACATGCACAGTGCACCCCCAGACACACGCCATTGACAGACATGCACAGTGCACCCCCAGACACACGCCCTAGACAGACATGCACAGTGCACCCCCAGACACATGCCCTTGACAGATATGAACAGTGCACCCCCAGACACACACCATTGACAGACATGCACAGTGCACCCCCAGACACACGCCATCGACAGACATGCACAGTGCACCCCCAGACACACACCATTGACAGACATGCACAGTGCACCCCCCAGACATATACCCACGACAGACATGCACAGTGCACCCCCAGACACACACCATTGACAGACATGCACAGTGCACCCCCAGACACACACCATTGACAGACATGCACAGTGCACCCCCCAGACACACACCATCGACAGACATGCACAGTGCACCCCCCAGACACATGCCCTTGACAAACATGCACAGTGCACCTCATGGACACATACCCTCGACAGACATGCACAGTGCACCCCCAGACATATACCCACGACAGACTTGCACAGTGCACCCCCCAGACACACACCATTGACAGACATGCACAGTGCACCCCCCAGACATATACCCACGACAGACATGCACAGTGCACCCCCAGACACACACCATCGACAGACATGCACAGTGCACCCCCCAGACACACGCCATCGACAGACATGCACAGTGCACCCCCAGACACACGCCATCGACAGACATGCACAGTGCACCCCCAGACACACGCCATCGACAGACATGCACAGTGCACCCCCAGACACACGCCATCGACAGACATGCACAGTGCACCCCCAGACACACGCCCTAGACAGACATGCACAGTGCACCCCCAGACACACGCCATCGACAGACATGCACAGTGCACCCCCAGACACACACCATTGACAGACATGCACAGTGCACCCCCCAGACATATACCCACGACAGACATGCACAGTGCACCCCCCAGACACACACCATCGACAGACATGCACAGTGCACCCCCCAGACACACACCATTGACAGACATGCACAGTGCACCCCCAGACACACACCATTGACAGACATGCACAGTGCACCCCCCAGACACACACCATTGACAGACATGCACAGTGCACCCCCCAGACACACACCATTGACAGACATGCACAGTGCACTCCCAGACACACACCATCGACAGACATGCACAGTGCACCCCCCAGACACATGCCCTTGACAAACATGCACAGTGCACCCCCCAGACATATACCCACGA
Organism: Macaca thibetana thibetana; assembly: GCF_024542745.1. Taxonomy (NCBI): domain Eukaryota; kingdom Metazoa; phylum Chordata; class Mammalia; order Primates; family Cercopithecidae; genus Macaca; species Macaca thibetana. The sequence continues at coordinate 104,552,484 of NC_065590.1, forward strand.
CAGACATGCACAGTGCACCCCCCAGACACACACCATCGACAGACATGCACAGTGCACCCCCCAGACACACACCATTGACAGACATGCACAGTGCACCCCCAGACACACACCATCGACAGACATGCACAGTGCACCCCCCAGACACACACCATTGACAGACATGCACAGTGCACCCCCCAGACACACACCATTGACAGACATGCACAGTGCACCCCCAGACACACACCATTGACAGACATGCACAGTGCACCCCCAGACACACACCATCGACAGACATGCACAGTGCACCCCCAGACACACACCATTGACAGACATGCACAGTGCACCCCCAGACACACACCATTGACAGACATGCACAGTGCACCCCCCAAACACACACCATTGACAGACATGCACAGTGCACCCCCAGACACACACCATTGACAGACATGCACAGTGCACCCCCAGACACACACCATTGACAGACATGCACAGTGCACCCCCAGACACACACCATTGACAGACATGCACAGTGCACCCCCCAGACACACACCATCGACAGACATGCACAGTGCACCCCCCAGACATATACCCACGACAGACATGCACAGTGCACCCCCCAGACACACACCATTGACAGACATGCACAGTGCACCCCCAGACACACACCATTGACAGACATGCACAGTGCACCCCCAGACACACACCATTGACAGACATGCACAGTGCACCCCCAGACACACACCATTGACAGACATGCACAGTGCACCCCCAGACACACACCATTGACAGACATGCACAGTGCACCCCCAGACACACACCATTGACAGACATGCACAGTGCACCCCCCAGACACACACCATCGACAGACATGCACAGTGCACCCCCAGACACACACCATCGACAGACATGCACAGTGCACCCCCCAGACACACACCATCGACAGACATGCACAGTGCACCCCCCAGACACATGCCCTTGACAAACATGCACAGTGCACCCCCCAGACACACACCATCGACAGACATGCACACTGCACCCCCCAGACACATGCCCTTGACAAACATGCACAGTGCACCTCATGGACACATACCCTCGACAGACATGCACAGTGCACCCCAGCCATATACCCACGACAGACTTGCACAGTGCACCCCCCAGACACACACCATTGACAGATATGCACAGTGCACCCCCCAGACACACGCCCTAGACAGACATGCACAGTGCGGTCCCCAGACATATGCCCTCGACAGACTTACACAGTGCACCCCCCGCAACACACACCGTTGACAGACATGCACAGTGCACCGTCTTGACACACGCCCTCAACAGATGTCCACGGTGCACCTCCCAAACATACGCCCTTGACAGACACCCACAGCGCAGTCCCCAGACATACACCCTCGACAGACATGCACAGTGCGCCTCCCGGACATACGCCCTCCTTGCACTTTGCTTAGGAAGCCACGTTGTGCCCGTTATTGCGCAGATGAAAGCCACGGTCCTTTCTCTGCTTGTGCCCAGGTGGACTCAGACTCAGACGAGTGCATCAGCTGTCGCCAGACCATGCCTGGTGCCCCAGTGGAGAGAGGACGCCTGATTCGGCCTGGGCCTGGGGGGTCAGCGACATCTTCAGCCTACAGGTGGGGAAGTCTGTTGGCATCAGCAAGGCCACAAGATGCAGAGAAAACAGACCTCAGGGATTGGCTGAAGCCTCAGAGATAGGAGAGCAGGTGGAAGTGAGAAGGAGGGGAGAGGGTGACAGGATTCCACAGGCCTTTCTGTGATTAAAACGCCTTGGGAAGCCACTTGGTCTTTAGACTGAGAATGCTGTGATATTTTTGGGGCGTTTTAATCACAGTGGTAATCTACTAAGAACTTTCAGAAATCTTTATTTTAAAATAAATTTAGGGTCACATAGAGGTTCTAAAAATAGTGCAGAGTCCTTAAATATCCTTCACCAAGCTTCCCGAGATGACATCTTACATAACAAAAAAAGTGTCAGCCCCAAGAAATTGACATGGGTACAGTGCTATCAAGGAAACCGCAGACTCGTTCAGATTTACCAGGCTTTAGATGCGCTCTGTTTCCGGCTCCCCCGGGAAAGGAGAAGGGTTCAGTTCTCTGACATTTTGTCACACATAAACATTCATGTAGGAACCGTGCAGAAAGATCCCTGCCCCTCATCCTGCCCCGACACAGTCACGGCCACAACATAGCATGCACCCCTGAGGACCATGGACCCATTCTCCATCAGAAAAGCGTCAGCTGGGTGCGGTGGCTCATGCCTGTAACTCCAGCACTTTGGGAGGCCGAGGCGGGAGGATCACCTGAGGTCAGGAGTTCAAGACCAGCCTGGCCAACATGGTGAAACCCCGTCTCTACTAGAAATACAAAAATCAGCTGGGCGTGGTGGCAGGCGCCTGTAGTCCCAGCTACTCAGGGAGGCTGAGGCAGGAGAATCACTTGATCCTGGGAGGCAGAGGTTGCAGTGAGCCAAGATTGTGCCACTGCACTCCAGCCTGGGCAACAGAGCGAGACTCTGTCTCAAAAAAAAAAAAAAAAAAAAGAAATAGAAAAATGTTGTTATTTTTAGAATATCATGCAAATAGAATCATTGGACTTGTAGCCTTTTGAGATTGGGTTTGAAATCCACCAAAGGGGTCTTGGAGAGCTGCTCAAGTTGCCTTGGGCATCAATGTTCCATTCCCTTTCACTGCTGAGTTGGGCTCCATTGCACGAATGTGCCGCATTTTATCCACTCGCCTATCAAAGGATGATGGACGCTCATTTTCTCCCCTGGGCCTTGGTGATTATGACCACGACTTCTATAAACTTTCATTTCCAGATATTTTTCTTGTTAACATTAATTTTTTATTTCTCTGGGCTCTATACTCAAGTTCTGTCTTGCTAGATCGTATGGTAAGTTCGTATTTAATTCTGTGAAAAACTGCCAAACTGTTATTCAGTGCAGCTGAGAATTCTTTGTATGTTCTGGATACAAGTCCTTTGTTGGATTTGTGATTTGAAAATATTTTTTTCAAGTCTGTAGCTTGTCTTTTCATCTGCTTAACAGAGACTTTCATAGACAAAAAAACATTTTTAATTTCTGTAAAGTCCAAATAATCAAATTTTTCCTGTGGCTCTTGCCTTTGGATGCTGTGTCAGACTGATCCTTGACCACATAGATTTCTCTCATGTTTTCTTTTGGAAAAGTTTTCTAGTTTTATATTTAAATCTACCATACTGTTTCAGTTAATTTTTGTGTGAAGAGTATGAGGATTTTCATTTCCAAGGGTCACTCCAGTGTGCAGGGATGGATTGGAAGAGGCTGTGCCTGGAGGTGGAGGAACCAGTAAGTGGGTGACAGAGGGAGCAGGCTCAGTGCCCGAGATGAAGAAGACAGGTTCACAGGGCACCCAGCAGCAGACTGACCCTGTGCAATGTGACATATTTGTGTGCATGTGTGTGCACATATGTGCACATAGGTGTGCATGAATATGTGTATATATATATATACTTGTATATATTGTAGTCACATATTTAAACTTAATAAAATTATTAAAAACCCCCTTCACCCCAACTGCTGAGATTGTTTTAAATCTTTAAAGGGAAATATTTTAGTGTTCAGAAACACTTAACTTGAATTAACACACATTATTTTTAAAAAGACAAATTATTAACTATTTTGAATGCATGTACACACAATTTAGGGACTTGTAGCTTAAAATGTGGTATTTCCGAATTATTGTTAAATCAAGTTACCCATCAATATATACCCCCGAAAGAAAAGCGTTGCACGAGCCGGGTCCAGGTCAGTCTGTGTTGGACGCGATGTTAATTACATGCAGCGATGCCTCTGGCTTCTTGCCTTGGGCATTGAAGAAAAAATAGCGCCTTTAGATCTGATAAATTAAGCTTTGAATCTTGTGTCACAGAAGAAAATGAAGTGGCTTCCAAATGATCTCAGTGAAATGCCACAGCCTCCACCCTGGATTCGCAAATCCCAGGGTAGAGCAAACGAAAGCCACAAAGACCAAAGCCAAGGCCCTGCCGCTGGCTTCCAAGTGCACATTTTGGGCTGTGCTTCGCCAGCTGCCAGAACACCCACGTGGTGTGCGACAGAGCTGTTTGCCCACATTGATTTAAAGGCTTCCCCATGTACACTCAGGGCTGCTATGCTGTGTTCCTGCAAACAATGGTGATATTTCAGTGCTCTGCGATGTATGTGACCTAATGCGTGAGACAAAGCAGTTTACTATGCCGTGTGGATGTTGATTTTTTAAATAGTATAATGGTTTCTGTAATTCACATCTTGAAAATCTCCACTTTTTTTTCTTTTTCTGAACATACCTTTAGTGTTAATAATTTCATTAATTCTAGCCTAGGGATATTTCAAGCAGTTTTCCAGAATGAGTTCAGTTTAAGCAGGTGTGTATTTTCCCGTGTGACTGTCCTGCCCTTTGCAGCTGATGGAAAAGGCAAATGGGCTTTAATGCACGTACTGTAAACCAGCAACAGCTTTTATTGTCTCTCTGACCCCAGGAATCCTGTTCCCGGTACATTCTGAAATAAAAGACGGCTGGATCTAAGCCCCATCGTTTCTGTGTTTTTATGGTTGGTGACTTGGGATGCTGAGGGCACCTTCCTGGGTGTCTTGGTCAAAATCTAAGGACGTTTGTTGGACATTTGCTGGATATCTGAATCTACCACACGGTTAATGAGTAGGGGAATACGGAAGTCAGCTGTGAGAGTGTGTGTGTGTGTGTGTGTGTGTCACAAAGACTAAGAGAGAGAGATAATCTCTACTTTCTATAAAAAGTTCAATATTTTATTCTCTTTAGCCTCAAATAAATTACTTGTTTTCCAGATGATAATTTTTCAGAAATTTTTCTCAAATATAGTTCTAACTTCTGTACTATTTAAGAGACCATATTCCATAATGTTCCTTAAAAACAAACTTTAGAGAAAGAAATGTATTACTAGTCTCTATCTTAAATCTTTCTTGTCTCATCTAAAATAAATTTATCCCCTCCCCTCCCATTCCCACTTCTCCCCTTCCCTCTCCTACCCTTCCTCCTTTTCCCCAACTCCTCTCTGTTCTTCATTCTCCCATGCTTAGGTGGAACATAGGACATCTGATGAGTATTTTCTATAGGATAGGTCATTCTTACATGACTGCAGCTGTCAACTGGACCTATTAACTGGATCTTTCTGTTATTCATTCATTGCTTAAACAAGAAATTATTGACTCCTATATTGTTTTCACTCTGTCCTGGTTTCCAGGGAGACAAGGATGAAAAACCGCACAGGCAACCCTCATGGAGGCCCAGGCCTGTGAGCAAGTCAGATAGTCAGGTGAGCCACCCCTGAAGCCAGGCACTGCCTCTGCACGCTCATCCCACTCTGCACTTGTCAGGGAGCTCCCCAAGGACTGGGAACTGCTGGTTTGGAAGAGAGAGAGTCTGGCAGATCTCCGGCTGTGAGCCCCGCACTGCAGGGAGTGCACGCTGTCACTCTCTTGGGCTGCGCCTCTGGTCAAACATCCCTGGTGGTGTCACAGCTCCCACCAGTCACTCCAGTGTTAGGGTCACTGATGTCAACTGATTTGGTGTTTGAAGCCTGAGAAGCAAACCGAAAACTCTAATACAGCATACCCTCCCTATAAAGCATTATCAGTACATGCTTCTAGCATGGTCTGTACTGGGGCAGTGGTGGAGGGCAAGGAGGGCTCACAGACAGACACCTGCCATCTCCATTAGGTAGAGGTCGTTGGCACACCTAGCACACAGGCACTTCTCCAGGCACATAGTTCAATTTTTAGGGCTCCGAAGCTAAAGGGGAAATTACTTAGGAAAATCCTATTTTCTCCTATTTATCTTATGCATATCTCAGTGCCTTGCTCATAATTATTGCTTGATAAACAATTGCTCTTAAATAATCAAATTAATAGATGGGTTTAATAAGTGGTATGTTAGTAGATGCTTAATAACTGACTCTAAAAAAATTATAGCATTTGCCAATTTCTGTGATATAAATACTCCCACTTGGCTGATTTCAAGCTACTCATGTGACATCAACTGGCTCACAAAGTTCCTGCAAATTTAACAGTTGGTTCTCACCAAGCAGTACCATCAGCCAGAGGAAGCCACTGGACATCTATCCATCATCCCATGCACTGAGATGGTCAGGCACATATGCTACAGATACAGGGTCATACGCAGGAAAGCGTAGCTGATCAGCTGGCTACGGATACAGGGTCATACTCAGGAAAGCGTAGCTGATCAACTGGCTATGGATACAGGGTCATACTCAGGAAAGCGTAGCTGATCAGCTGGCTACGGATACAGGGTCATACTCAGGAAAGCGTAGCTTGAACACCTGTCTGGTGGACCCTTTCCGGCTGCTCTGCTAGACCAGAAGCACCTCATGAGTAGAACTCAGCTCTTACCCTTTGATTCTGCTACCACTCACTGTATTGCAGACCATCCCTGCTGCAGTTGTGTTTAGAATGGAATCAGTTTCACTGGTCCTTAAAGCTGTTCTCTGATGCAAGGAGTCTCCTCTTTCAAAACTACAATATCCTGAGGACAAATAACCAGAACTTCATGCCAGGTAGGGTCTGGAGCTGTGGGGGCCCAGGGAGAGTGGGGCTGCCTGGCCCCCAAGTCTGATAAACATGCAATGAGGGCCAGCGGAGCCGGTGGCCTGCGGCGGGCTCCCAGGAGACAGCAGGATTGGAGGCCAGCAGGAGGGGTAGGGCAGCCCCGCAGAGCCTCCAGGGTGGGTACAGAGATGCAGATGGGACGGCCGGACCCTGCTCCAGAGACAGGGGCCTCCCTACAGGTATCATCTCTAACACTTAGAGAGCTTAGGCAATAGCCAGCTCAGAGGAAAACAGGACAGAAGAGTTTCTGGAAGAATCTTCCACCCCAGCTGTTTACCTGGGTTAATATCCTGTTCCCTGTGTTGGTTGTGGGCTCCTGACCTCAGATTTTCCTGAGCCTCATTCTGATAGCCAAGCTCACCGGCTGCGGCCTCAGCTCCCAGCCAGGGATTCTAAGCATGGGCTGAAGGCTGAGCTACTCTTTATCCCCTGCTCCAGGATGGCTCCCCGACAGCTCATGGTCCCAGGCAGGACATGGTGCCTGGGTCCATGCAGCCAGTGCCACACAGGGGAAGGTCCAGCCACAGGGCCAGCACTACAGTCCACCAGCCCTGGGCAGGTGATCATCACGGTGAGGCTCACGATACCCTAGGGTGTTCAGTCCCACGCAAGACTCCTCACTTTCCCACTGAACCTGCTTTCCAGTGACATCACCACATCACCATGACATCACCACATCACCATGACATCACCATTAAACCTCCACATCACATCACTATGACATCACCACATCACCACGACATCACCACATCACCATGACATCACCATATCACCATGACATTACCACTGCATCACCACAACATCACCACGATATCACCAAATCACCACATCATCACATCACATTACCATATCACCATGACATGACCACATCACCATGACACTACTGCATTACCATGACATCACCATCCATGCATCACCACATCACCATTACATCACCATGACATCACCATATCACCATGACATTACCACTGCATCACCACAACATCACCACGACATCACCAAATCACCACAACATCATCACATCACATCACCACATCACCATGACATGACCACATCACCATATCACCATGACATCACCACATCACCATGATGTCACCACATGACCATGACATTACTGCATTACCATGACATCACCATCCATGACATCACCACATCACCATGACATCACCACATCACTACAATGCAACCACACCAGTATGACACCACCACATCACCATGATATCACCACATCACCATGACATTACCGCATCACCATGACATCACTGACCACACATCACATCACCATTACATCACCATGACACCACCACATCACTACATCACCACAACAGCACCACATTGCCACATCACCATGACAGCGCCAGGCATGTGTGTGGTGTGTGTGCCTATCTGCATGTTTTCCCTGTGTGTGTGCATGCCCCTGTGTGTGTGGTGTGTGTGTGCTGTGTGTGCCTGTCTGCATGTTTTCTCCCTGTGTGTGCCTGCTCCTGTGTGTGTGGCATGTATGTGGTGTGTGTGACTGTTTGCCTGTTTTCTCCATGTGTGTGCCTGCACCTGTGTGTGGGGGGACATGAGAGGTGTGTGTACCTGTATGCATGTTTTCTCAGTTTGTGCCTGCACCTGTGTGTGTGGCATGTGTGTGTTGTGTGTGCCTGTCTGAGAGTTTTCTCTGTGCATGCAACTGTGTGTGTGGCATGTGTGTGGTGTGTCTGCCTGTCTGTGTATTTTCTGTGTGTGCTGTGTGTGTGGCATGTGTGGTGTGTGTGCCTGTGTGTTTTCTCCATGTGTGTGCCTATGCCTGTGTGTGTGAGGTGTGTGTGGTGTGTGTGCCTATGTGTATGAGGCGTGTGTGTGGTGTGTGTGGTTTGTGTGCCTGTCTGTGTGTTTTCTGCATGGGTGTGCCTGTGCCTGTGTGTATGAGGCGTGTGTGTGGTGTATGTAGTGTGTGTGTGTGTTTTCTCTGTGTGGTGTGTGTGTGGCATGTGTGGTACATGTACCTGTCCGTGTGTTTTCTCTGTGTGTGTCATGTGTATGGCATGTGTGGTGTGTGTGCCTGTATGTTTTCTCCTCGTTTGTGCCTGTGCCTGTGTGTGCAAGGCATGTGTGTGGTGTGTGCGCCTGTGTGTTTTATCTGTATGTGGTGTG